>NC_056732.1:430196405-430273905 GCF_019279795.1 Protopterus annectens | reverse complement strand
GGCATGGGAAGCAAGAAATTCACCTTGAGTTCGAAGCTCAAGAGCTTGGCATCTCTGTTGAGAACACATAATTGAAGTTCATGATCAGAGACCTGATCATAATTCTTTGTAGTACAGGGAGTGTTTTATGCTCCATGTACTACTAGTTACAGTAAGAAAAGAAAAACATTCTGATTTGCTGGCTTTCAAAGCCGTAAAGAACTTAGTGAGCGCTATCAGAATGGCAGTATAATACACAGTCCCCTTATATTTACCCTCACCTTCCATACGTCCTAACTGTCCAGATTTTTACAGAATGTCCAGAGTTTTGCCTCATTTGTTTGGTCTGCATCCTCATAAAGTCTGTGGACTTCAGACAACTCACGGAAGATTGAAATCACTGAATAGTGACATATATCGGAGCTTCAGAGTTCGTATCCTTCAGAGGAAATGCAGGTAAACAAACATCCTGTTATTCTAGCTACTTTCTAGGTTTCTGTGAGGAAAGGACAGTATGGACAGCAGGCAGAATCAAATCTTTTAATCTGCTGTTATCCTTTGCTGGTCCATACTGGAAGATTTTACAATTTAGCGCTAGCCCCGACTTTACTGACTTAAGAAGGGACTGCTTAACATTTGTTATGATTGTGAATCATGTCACATCAGAGCTTAACTGATTTGCCTTTTTCCATATATCTCCATGCACTACAATAAAATTCCCCTCACTGAACAGGCCAAAGATCCCTGAAAAACATCCTAGGTTTATCATAGGATTATTTTTTCAGTTACATTTTATTGGCAATAATGATGTTGAACAAAACCTTATAAAGATATACAAAGGATTCAGACAACAAACTTTCAACACAATTAAAGAATGTGTATAAATAGAAAAATGAACATACAAATATGAACAACTTCTAATTTATAGCCTAAGAGGCTGTATTTATATACACTTTACAAGTTCAGCTAGCACACATGCTTACCAAGAGAACTGTACAAATACCGTAATCAAACAAAACAAAACAAAGTATTTTAGAAATACAGTGGTGTCATGGTGGTATGAATCTTTTTCTCTTGTGTTTAGATGCTACTAATCACTAGTCAAAACAATTAAATGTATACATATGCTGCAAAAAATACATGGCAGGTGGTAATTTAACAGTTTGAAGGAATACAGAATGCTATTGGCATGCTTACAGAAGGGAGAGTCAAACTGAATCAATGACAGAGACTTCCTAAATTTTCACTCTTTTACGCAAATTAGCTATACGACACTAGACAATACCCAGCTCAATTCCAAAGCTTGCAAGTGAGGGTGAGGCCAATTATCTATTAATCCAAATACCCAGATTTGTCAGCCATCTTGGATGGCAATTTTAAAGACTCATTCCAGATGGAGCTAGAGGCACTGACAATAAGGTCTAATCACAGGGCATTGCCAGGCATGTGAGGGGATATGTAAATAGGTTCATTTCTGAGCTGAAAATACTGAAATATCAAATTTCAGTATGACCAGAGGAATGAAAGTGCAGTTTGTCAAAACTGCACTTTGTCGATTCTGAGAATATTGAATGTGCTGCAAGTATTTCCTGGTGTGTATGTATAGTGTGCTGTGTCTTTAAGATGTAGTAGTGTGTGATTGTTGAAGATAGTGGTTGGTGTGTGTTTATGTTTGGAAATGTAGGTAAGTGTGTAGTAGTTAAGGATTTAGGGTAGGGATGTGTTTTTATTATATGCTTGGATGTTGTATGTGCAGTTTAGTGTAGGTGGATGAGGTGTGTGTGTATAGGTGTTGAGTGTGGTAATTGTTTAATATGTGTGGTGTGTGTGTAATGGGAGTGTAGGGCTCGTAGAGGTAGGTATGTTTCTGTTATTCAGTTAGTGCGACCTCGGAGTTGGTATATTTAAGTAGGGTGGTGAGGGGGTGCAGGGGGGCTTGCCCCTATTTAAATGTAGAGTAGTGTGTTTTGTTGTTTCATTTGTTTGGTTTTGTGCAGTTTTATGTTGTAGGATGGTTCGGTGTTTTGAGTATCGTTATTTTGGGTTTTCGTGGCTGCAAAGTTTCGTTCTTCTGGTCTTGAGATACTGAAACTCACTATTCAATATTTCAAGTATCAGAAGTGTATCCATATATATATATATATATATATATATATATATATATATATATATATATATACATATATGGAGTGGGAGGTTGGCATGACAGTTAAAGTGTTTGCCTTATAAACTCAAGATGCAGGGTGGGTAATTGGCTAGGCTAAAAATGAGCTATGAACCTAGGGAAAAAAAATATATATATATATATATATATATATATATATATATATATATATACATACACACATGGTTCTACTTCAGGGTATCAAAAACCCATATCACCTTAAATCAGTGAAAACATTCACCGGAAAAGTAACCACTTAGCCACCAGGACAACATGCATACAATGAACTGATTAAAACTCACCAAAGTGGGGGGCTTTGCTCCCAAAACCCACAATGTGTGGGGGGTTGCAACCTTCACATCCCACTAACTATATATGCCAACTCTAGGAACACACTATAGTGGGGAAAAGGGCAAATACCTCCAAGCAGGCCAATCGATTACCTTCCTGATGAACATTTTCGTTGGTTTAAGGTTTCACGTAAATGAAGATTCGATATTGTCATATCAATGAAATGGGTTTCACCAGTATGGGTTTTCGATATTCTGAAGGGGAACCATATATATATATATATATATATATATATATATATATATATATATATATATGTGTATAAATATATATGTATGTGTGTGTGTGTATATGTGTGTCTGTGTGTGTGTGTGTGTGTGTGTGTGTGTGTGTGTGTGTGTGTGTGTGTGTGTGTGTGTATATATATATATATATATATATATATATATATATATATATATATATATATATTCATATACATATAAAAAAACAGGAGATGTGGATGTTATAGCCCACACATGTCAATGACTGAAGTTATCATTAAACCTTGGAAATTTTTTTAGTAGTAATGATATCTTTGATATATATATATATATATATATATATATATATTTTTTTTTTTGTTGGACGCATACTCAGACTTCCATTAGGGAACCCAGAAACAAATTAAAAGTATAACAAAGTAATGTATTCTTAAAATTATCAAAGAAATCCTCTCAATATACAGCATCTTTGCAGGGGGCCTTTTCATCTTCCCTGACTTTCTAACCCAGTAACCATAACATGAACCGAATAGCAACATGATCTAATTTAGAAAGGATAGTTAAGAACAGAAATACCTAGAGTGAAATCAGATGGTTTCCATGGAAGTATCAATGTTATCAATGCCTGAATACATGGTAGTAAAACTGTTACATAAAAACAGGCTACAATATATTATAAATTTCAGTGACATATCTTGAAGGTATTATTACTATCATTGAGACTCTCCTGTAGTTGAAAAGCCACGCAAACAAAAGGAAAATGGAATGACAAAGATCACCAATGACTCTAGTAAATCCACGTCAGATACAGGAATCCTGTCTATCACAAGAAGTGAGAAGATAAGCTAAGATATATTTGCATTTATAGGTATTCTTAATTGTTTTATCTGTATAACATTTAAAAACACACAGATATATATAGAGACAGACAGGCAGATAGATGGAGCTCTGCAAATACTACCTGTGAACATCATGCAGAATACATAAACAGACAACAGGGTTATAAAATAGAATCCTCAGCAATATTATTATAAAGATTGGTTCAGTTACATCTTTTCCATATGTTTAATGGCAGTTTTATTACCCCTGCGATACAGAGTGGAATAAATAACACTCAGGCTTAGGTTTGTGCATGACAGAAAACACAACAAATTTAACTGGGGTGAAAAACAAATTACCCACTTAATGACTTAATGATAGTGATATCAGATGTCCTTTAAATGTGGGTATGCCTTTTGCCTGCTGACATTCATTAACTGCTATTTCCTCTCCTATTGAAGTTGCACACTTCCTTTGCAGAAGGTTCATTACATCCTCACCCCTCTTAGCTCATAGACTATTGTATGTGCATTTACTTCTACACTGTTTATGCAGACCCATTTCTGCCACTCAGCTGCATTTCTGTTCTTCTTATTTGAAGGAAATGGAGTCCTATCAATCACATATCAGTTGATGAAAAGTAAACAATTTGTAAGAAGAGATGCCATTGTCTTGGTGGATTATGGGAAAGAATTTAAAACTAATGTGGAGTTTGTGTTAACAGGCATGTTCATTGACAAATATATACGTCTGACTAAGTACCTCTGTGAATCACAGGGATCCAATGCAATCCTTCACGATGGGCACAAATATCATTAGATAGACATAGCCTTCAGTGTAGACCTCTTCTACTCAAACCTTCCTACCTCCACATATCTTACTCTGATGATGGATACTTCATTGAATGTTCACATTTCCTTGTAGACACACACTGACAGACCTTCTTCATAATCAAGTCGATGAGACTTAGAGTTATGGAGGATTTAGGAATAAAGGGAAACCCCATTACCCTAGTGGTAGAATTGGATGTTCTTTATTATTCTTTCTACCTGTCTTCCCCATAGTTATATCCAATATTCAAGACAGCAAATTTGAAATGCCTTAGAGGTGTCTGCACATGAGAATGTTCCTGACTGTATCTGGCAGGGTACAGAACTTAACTGTTATATTCAAGAATTACTTGCTAATAAACTTTTCTAGTATTTCTACATTTCTAATGCATCTGTTATCCCAGGCATGAGCAGCCAGAAGGCTCAGATATTTGGGAAAGTTCATATTGCTAATATTAACAAGATACCATTTCTCATTCCAATGTCCAAACAAACCAATGATGTTTTCTCCTCATTGTATCTCAATTCACAAGTTTCACTGCACTCTTTGAAAATCTCTCTGACCAAACCAGATTCATATTGACTGATAGACTACTTCTCCAACAAATGCACTCAGAATATAACTCACTGAAGCAATATTCACTGACCTTCCAAATGATGCTTTTTTTTTTCTAAAACTGCAAGCTCCCCACATGCACGACCCATGTGGTGGGAAACCTGGCAGATGCAAATATTCCTACTGTTGCATCACATAACCATGAAGAAATGTGAATATTGCACTGTCACACAAAGTGGTTTCAGTGGTTTGCCTTTACAATAACAGCATTCTGTGAATGACTACCTAGCTGACCTGACCTAGCACTAAGTCTGTTTTTTTGATCATCAACAAACTGTTATAATTAAACATAATAAAGTTTCTAGTTCAAACCCCCCATCCTTTAGTTGATATAACCTTACCATAATCTGTGTAGATTATTTTCCCATCACTAAAATAAATAACCCCATGGAAAAAGGATGTTCTGTGAGCCTCTACCTATATCTCTCACATGTGATAAGCTACAATTAATTACTACTGTGAAAGCTGGATAGGTATAAAGATTGGGAAGACACCCTATTAACATCCCTGCATCTGGGTTTTCTTAGTCATATTTCAAGAAGAAGAATGCCAAGTCCACCCAATCACCTGTGATCTCTCCCTCTTTAACAAATATGTTTTACCCAATTTGTAATTAGTCCACTGACTACCTCCTCAAATCTCATGTGCATTGCCTTAGTGAAAATGTTATGGTCAGCATTAATCTATAAGTATTAGTAGTACTTCCCTACCTCTAAAAGAAGTTCTCCTGGTTATATGGATCCTGAAGACACCTTATTAATCTTTTTCTGACTCTGCACTTTTTAAGAATGTTAAAAAAAATTCCAAAAAAATCCAAAGCTTTCCTAGTATCCAACTAAATGATCCTTGCATCTGGGATTGCTATTAATAATGTGAACCCCAGTTATCCATGAAGGCTTACTTTCCTTGGAGAGACAGACATGGTAGAAGTTTTATTCCTGTATACACACAAGGCTGTAAATGCAATCACATTTAACATTGCTATCAAGGGAACAGTGCCCTGTGACTCCCTTGTACACCCAAAGTTCACATCTACAAACTTTTTACAGAGACATCAAAATGAAGACATGTCAAGAAGATAATAGAAACCCACACCCATCTACATAAACATTCCCAAGGCAACCACTAATATCCTTGTCCTGTGCAATACTTTTCCATTCTTGTTCTTTTAACTGTAACATATTGCAACAGCCGTTTCATTCTTTAAACATCCAGACAATATATCAGGGGTTTCTCCATTCACCCACCAATAGTCTCCTTTACATATTTATTATGCATTGCTTTGTATAATATCAAGGTATATAATTTTAATCTTAACTCTTTCCTCCATTAAGGTTAACTGTCTATCCCCTCAGCTATTCTTTCTTGTGCCACCTTAAGTTAACATTCATTTTCATGAACACCTCTCATTTTAATGTTACTCCGCTTATACTCTCTAAATTTAGTCTTGTACCCCTCCCACCAAAATACTCCAAAAATCTCCAGGGCAACTCATTCCTATTTAGGATATTCTTAACTCTCCCTTGAAACTTTTTTTTATCATTCTTTCACTCTTTACTCCAAATATGTGATTGCTACTAGTAATGTGAACCCCAGTTATCCACGAAGGCTTACCTTCCTTGGAGAGGCAGACATTGCATGAGGCTTTATTCCTGTATGCACACATGGCTGTAAATGCAAACACATTTAAAATTATCAAGGGAGCAGTGCCCAGTGACTCCATTGTACACGCAAAGTTCACATCTACAAATTTCTGCATAAACATGAAAATGAAGACATGCCAGGAAGACAGAGAATACTCACACCCATATAGTATTAACTTTGAGGTTGGTAGAGTAAGACACAATAATTCTTCTGTCAAAGCAGGTATGTTAATGTGAAATAAGCACCCTGATTAAACACGCATTCAAACCCAAGTATATTGATTCATTTTAGCCCATGCAGCAGAATCAAAATAAAAGAATAAAATAAATAATAATAAAATAAAACGAGACAAAATCAACACCCACATCCCATCAAATGCACAAATCATGCTAAATATGTGAACATTTATAAAGTATACGCAATGTCTGTGAAAATCTGCTATAAACAAAAACACAATATATGTATATATATATATATATATATATATATATATATATATATATATATATACATATATATGTGTATATATACGGGTCTACTTCATTTGCCCTAACTTCCAATTGACTGACACCCATTTGCCCGAGACCAAATGACTGAAATTTAATTTGACTGACACTTCATTTGACTGACAAGTATTATTGGCAAGTAAATGGAATATGTCCCCTTCCCCACTGTAGTGTGACCCTGGAGTTAGAATATATAGTTAGGGGGGTGTGAGGACACAGCCCCCCACAATGGGGGTGTGGGGACAAAGCCCCCCACTTAATTTCATATTATATTGTTTGGTTTTGCTTTTGTATTGCTTAGTAAAACAAAAGTAAGTGGGGGACTGTGCCCTCCACCCCCCCTAACTATATATTCTAACTCCAGGGTCACACTACAGTGGGAAAGGGGACATATTCCATTTATTTGCCAATAATACTTGTCAGTCAAATGAAGTGTCGGTCAAATGAAATTTCAGTCAAATGGGGTCGGGCAAATGGGTGTCAGTCAATTGGAAGTTAGGGCAAATGAAGTAGACCCATATATATATATATATATATATATATATATATATATATATATATATATATATATATATACACACACACCTTGTGTCATGTAATCACACTGTTTATAGTTCTTGCGGTTAATCATTGTCAATCATTGCAGAGCTGTAGCCCCATTACCACAAGTCACTGGAAATTATTACAAGCAAAGAAGTACTGTTATTGTCCAGTTGCTCTTTTTTGACATCAGTGCTAGCATCATATATGCAAACCATTGTATAAGGAACACAACATATTAAATTCAATCTGATATTCAGATGTGTTAGCTAGGTGTTTATTTACTAGCGGAAAGAAGACTAGCACTTTCTGTTGTGATCAGTGGCAGAAAATGATTTGTATCAGAAGCAAATACATTGCAGTCTACTGTATTTATATTCAGTGCCCCAACACAAGTATAAAGAACAACACTATCCAGAAATAGTTCAGGTCTGCTGTGCACCTCCCATGAAGACAGGCTGCTCCACAGCTGACCAAAGTCCTGGCATAGCATACCACAGATGAAAAATGAAAGTTATGTCAACAATGTACCTTTACAATTTCATAAATAATAAAAACTCATGTGTTCATACCACATTACAAAGACCCTGATCCTGAGGCACAGATCCCATTAAGTCTCTCATTCTTAATGAATACTCATGTCAGAAATAGAAGCTCAAGTGCTATAAGTGCACAACATTATTGATCTTAAGAATAAGCATAGGAGCCAATTTGTTTGATGCAAATAACAAGAGCAAAATAAACATGGGCATACACTGTCACACCCTTTCTTTCATTTCTCTGTTTAGCCTTTACTGATCATGAGACAACTAGCAATACTTATCTGATATTGCAGACACGTCTGATGTGATCTGCTTCCACATTCTGTTGCTGGCTTAGCTTGATTCCTTTGGTGAAAGAGAAGTCTTTGACTGTCACTTCTTCCCTCAATGATCATGCCAATCCCCAAATTTCATTTTTCCTTGTCTACCTGTAACGTGCATCAGTCACCTCTTTAAAATATGTAGTGGATTTTCATATCTTTATAGAGACCAGTGGGCAGACATAGCTTGTATATCTGTATCTTTTTAAAATATTTAACTATAT
Organism: Protopterus annectens; assembly: GCF_019279795.1. Classification (NCBI taxonomy): domain Eukaryota; kingdom Metazoa; phylum Chordata; order Ceratodontiformes; family Protopteridae; genus Protopterus; species Protopterus annectens. Next base: position 430,265,167 of record NC_056732.1, on the reverse strand, counting down.
GTGATGACTTGATGAGCTTATTGAAAGGACTACTCTGACTTTTATACACCTGAAGCTTCCTGCCTGAACTGACATGTTCATTCTGTAAGGATTGTCTCTTGGTGTGGCAAGCATCACACTCTAACTCCCTTCCAAACAGTTCTTTCTCTAGTATGTCTAGCCTGCAAAGATGGAGTTGTATGCCAGTTTTCTGCTGGGAATGACAGTAGCAATTATTTGTCTTATGCCTCTACCCCAAAAATGGCTACAAAGTCCAAATGGTTGAGTAGCTTAACCCTGGATCTGCGGTGCTGAGAGACAAAGCCCTCACTGCTACAAAGATTAATTGAATTTGAATAATGAAAACTGGATGGAGGTGTGGATTTTAGGCAGCATGCCCATCTACAGAGAGGGATGTAGTGGCTCCTGGCTGTTGGCCATATCACTCAAGGGGTAGGTCAGGGCCAGTCCCCTTCAGCTAGGGTATGAATGCATGAGCATATCAATCTGAGTTGGGTTTAGTAGTGCTTGAAGGGTGCATGTGGTCAGGCTTCTGTACAGGGAGCATTAGTGACCCTCACAGTGATGAAGATGCCAATATCACCACCTTGTGATATGGTAAGGGATTAAATTGAAAAGCCCCTAATGGCTACCTCATTGACAGCCCTGTCATGGACTGTTCTTCCCTTATACAGGGAGTAAATGTGCAATGAGCTCTCATCCCTGAGCTGAGCAAATGGGTAACCATGTCAGTGGCTTGATGGCATGCAGGCAGAGAAATACAAAGACAAAACAGATGAGTAGTTCATGTTTTGCAGTTGATTGTTATAGACTGCAATCTACCATCTCAGATGGTATAACTCACATAGTAACTGTAACCTCCACAGGGAACACTGCTGTTCGTTTGACTCTTTAAAACCTTACAATGTTTTGTTCTACCTGGTTCAAGCTCCATCAATGCATATAATGAATAGTTTTCCGGTCACACTGAAGGAATCTAACTCAGTGAATATATTCAATAGTTTGATAGAGGCGTGCAGGCATATGTTTGACATTGACATCTCATAATGAAACAATAGACAGAAACTTTAGTCCTGTGCAGATTTTGAGACTCCCATCAATCTTAAATTTACATGGCTAGTTCTATACTTCCCATTACTCTTACATTTACATGGCTAGTTCTGTTCTTCCAACCACTCTTATATTTACATGACTAGTTCTGTACTTCCCATCACTCTTATATTTACATGGCTAGATCTATGCTTACCTCCACTATCACATTTACATGGCTAGTTCTATACTTCCCATCACTGTCACATTTACATGGCTAGATCTATACTTCCAGCCACTCTTACATTTACACGGTAGATCTATACTTCCCACCACTATTATGTTTACATGGTAGATCTATACTTACCACCAACTCTTACATTTACATGGTAAATCTAAACTTACCACCACTCTTACATTTACACGCTAGATCTATACTTCCTGCCACTCTTACATTTGCATGGTAGATCTATATTTACCACCACTCTTACATTTATACAGTAGATCTACACTTCCCACTACTGTCATGTTTACATGGCTAGATCTATACTCCCCACCACTATTACATTTACATGGCTAGATCTATAGTTTCTACCACTCTTACATTTACATGGTAGATCTATACTTCCCACCACTGTTACATTTGCATGGCTAGATTTATACTTCCCATCACTGTTACGTTTACATGGTAGAGCTACACTTCCCAGAACTTTTACATTTACGTGGCTAGATCTACACTTGACCACCACTGTTACATTTACATGGCTAGATCTATATTTTCTACCACTCTTATATTTACATGGTAGATCTATACTTCCCACCAGTCTTACATTTATATGGTTCAATCTGTACTTCGCAACACTCTTACATTTACATGGTAGATCTATACTTCCCACCACTCTTACATTTACATGGCTAGATCTATATTTTCTACTACTCTTACATTTACATATACTTCCCACCGCTCTTACATTTATATGGTTAGATTTGTACTTCCCACCACTCTTACGTTTACGTTAGATCTATACTTCCCACCACTCTTACATTTACATGGCTAGATCTGTAAAAAAATGGCAAAATGGGTAGTGGATGGATGGACGGATGGATTCTAAAACCATGTGGAACATATACACTATCTGTTTACTGACTTCTGTATTTCTGAATCTTGTACTATAATAGCAGGCAGACATCTAATGCCAACCTCTATGCAACATAAGAAAGTGTAGACTAGAGAGGAATTTTGTCCCTATAATATTTTAAATCCTGCAAAAGAAAAAATGAAAAAGAAAATCTTAAGGCATTTATCCACCAGTGTTATTAGCATATGCATTTTTGGATTTGTGTTATCTACTTTCTATGTCAGACCCACCAGACCATTCTATATAGCCATCCTATGTCTTTCCTACATAATATTTCTTTTCAAAAATTATGTCATCATTATTATTCACCATGCCCTACTTTTAGCCTCCGACTCCAATGTCATTTTATACCATAAATAAAGATATACTTTTCTTCTTAATTTCCTAATTTTCTTACAAATATCTGCACCCCTTATCATTTCCATACTTTGTTCTTAAAGTTCTCATTTCTTTAGAACTTTCTTCATCAGTCCATTAACCATTCCTTTATTCCAACCCTACAGCTCTTTTTATTTATTTATTTATTTATTTATTTATTTATTTATTTATTTATGTATTTATTTATTTTTTGCTGTATGCACTATTATAAAAACACCTGTTTATCTTATTATTTCTAAATGCAGAGTGATTGTTCTTCTTGCATTCTCATACTTGGTATGCATATATTAATATGGGTCTAGGTCACTTGCCCAACTAGCATATGTCCGAATCACAAAACATCGAACACACATACACAAAAGTGCTTAACATCAAAAAGCGCTTCGGTGTATGTGTAGTTAAAAAAATTAAACCTACGTTTCTGCGGGTTCCTATGAGTTCATCGAAATGTCAAATCACCGACACTCACCTCTTCGACACCAAACCATCGACTTTCATATCATCGACAATTCCGGTAAGCGATCTTCCCCCTTACAGGACCCATGGTAGCGCTTGTTTCTCTGGTACGACATAAATAAATACACTTTCAAGGTAAATTATACAGAATCACATAAACCCTACTCGTTGTATCACAGAAACAAGCGCTACCATGGGTCCTGTAAGGGGGAAGATCGCTTACCGGAATTGTCGATGATATGACAGTCGATGGTTTGGTGTCGAAGAGGTGAGTGTCGGTGATTTGACATTTCGATGAACTCATAGGAACCCGTTTCTGCAGGGGGGGCGTCGCCCCCCTACTTTACTATTCTCACTCCGAGATCACACTACAGTGGGGAAAAGGGAATTTTCCCTTACCCGCACTGTAGTCCGATCTACGAAACAGGCACACATACACAGAAGCGCTTGTCGATGTTAAGCGCTTTCGTGTATGTGTGTTCGATGTTTTGTAATTCGGACATATGCTAGTCGAGCATGTGTCCGGTTCCCATTAATATATATATATATATATATATGTATATATATATATATATATATATATATATATATATATATATATACATGTTATTAAATCTTACATATTTTCCTTACCATTGTTACTGCTGATACAGTGTCGTATTTCACATGTATCCAATATCCCAGTCTTGACATAATAGCTCATTTTCATCTTTTTATGAGTACTACCTCCTTGATCATGTAGTGTTCTCTTTCATCTATTGTCTTCATGCCTTATTATCATCATTAGTGGCATTTAATTGCTATGTTCTGCTGTCTAGTCCTAGTTTGCTCGTAGCAGACCTAATGATACTACACAGCTGTCTAAACAGATCCTCCCTTCTGTGTATATTTCTATTACACTCATGTTTCCTTTGGAATACCAGAGATCTACCACACATATGTTTGTGGTTTACTTTATTAATCACTGTTTTTCTACTTAACAAGATTTAACTAATACCATCAACCCATTTTTCAAAGTTCTTCCAAATGTTTTATTTCTCAAAATTGTAACTTGAAAATTTTGAACTATGAAATTAAAATCCTTGCTTCAACACTTAACCATATTTCCATGATGTTTAATATGTCATATTCTCCTACATCACACAGATCTCTGTTGTCCATTTCAGTGGCCAATCCTGCTATGTTCCACATCACTTCAGCATGCACTTCCTTATCTGCAGACTTACATGAATTTATCTTTTCCATTACTCATCATGTCCTCTCTGATTGTTCCTCAACATTTTCCTCCAAATCTATTTTCTCTTGACGTTCTTAAATCTTCATATAATTTTAGAACTCTGAAAAACATTTTTCCTTATTTCTGTTAATCCATTTTGTTTCTCCTATATCCAATGATCTACCAAATATTACTTGTGATAATGCTTACAAAATCTTCTTTAATATAACTAGTATTTCATTCATTATAATTGAACCATTAAATAAATATGGTAACATCACTTCATCCAAACTCTTTTGACACAAGCTCTTTTTCTGTTCCACATTAAACTTTTCTACTTTGTTTTATGAGAAGTTAATTTCACATTTGTCTAATCTCCCATCCATACAACCTATGCACACCTTTAAACTTCTTTGAATACTGTGCCTGTTTTATAATAAATGAACGTTATTTTCCACCCAGATGTTAATATTTTCCATTTCCATTCCTCCATTATATTCAGTTCGGTAATCATATCATCACCTGGTGACATATTTATTAGATATTCAAATAACATTGTCTCATGTAATTCATCTATGTGATGTTCCACTTCTGCATCAAATGTAATTAACTCCAATTGTTCCTTAGTTTGCTCTATACAGATACTTTTATCAAATATTAATTATTTTCCCCTTTGCTATTATGTAACATGGAGGCAAGGGATCCATTTGTTTTAATTTGGAGTTGTCACATCCCTATTATTCCACTTATACTTTGAATAATGTTAGCATACTTTTGGACATAGCTTGACTTCTTTCTTGTCTTTTTTCCTGTTAAAATCCATTCACTTACTTTATTTTTTTATTCTGTCTTCACTTCTAAGCTTTTTTAATTATTGTTCCAGTTTTGTATATTCCTAAGAGCACTCTTATTCTCTGTGAAGTCTCCACTGACCATTTCTTTATTAAACTCCTTTCTCATTTTTTGCTATTCACATTATTTTTTCACTTTCTTATTTCCTTTATTATATTTCTATGCTCGTACCCTTGAATTTCAGTTTTAGTTTTCTTTGTTTCTGTTATGTTCATTCCCTACAACTTTTGATTCTCTCAACAAATACATCTTTTTATCTAGTTTACCTAATCCATCTGCTTGGTTTTGCATAATTTCAGAGTGGCTTCTTTTAAATAATTAATGTAGGTAATATTTTCAACTCTCTCTTTTAGTAATTGATTTGCCAGGTTAGTTTTGTAAGCCTTTCTGTTTTCATTTTGTTCTCTTACAGGCAGCCTTTCTTCCTTTTTCTTCACTTTGGGTTTTACTCCAAGTCTTGTCTAGAGATTCTGTTATTTTGAGCAAATAATGTTAATAATAACTTTACTACTTACCACGAGACTTAACTGCCACTCAAATCTATCATTTCCCTATTGTGCATTGTCATCCACCAGATGCAATGGATTATCTTTGCCAATGGACAGGTCTAAAATATGATTTATTAAGAGAACATCCTTGCTTGTTTTCCAGCCAAACATTTCATCTATGGTCCTTTGCCTCTTTGGAATAACTTCTCTGCCTCTCTTTCTCTTTATCCTTCTGCTTTACACATTTTGCTATCTTCTAGTCATTGCCTACAGTCAACTAAATACCTTTTCCAAGTATATTTAATAGAATGATGAAGCAGTTACTTTTTGATTAAAAAAAACAAACTTTTTGCTTTTCTCATTGAGCATGCATGGTATGTCTTCACTTGTATTTTGGTTTTCTTTGATGTCATTTCATCATTCATCAATTTGTTTCTGTTTTCACTCTGCCATTTTTATTTAAAGCCTTATTTTCATTATTGTAAATGAGTTGCAACTGTTTGCTACTCTTCACATAAGACTCACCACAAGTTAAATTATGTGTACAATGATGCAGTGAGGCAGTTTCTATATTATTACACATTAATCTTAATATTAAAGTGGTGCAAAATTAAGCCAGCACCATGGTGTAGAGGGATTTAGCCTTTACTACAGGCCTGGGGACCCTGGTTTGATTAGCATCTCAGGCATCTAGCAAGCTGGCAGGGAGAGAGGAGTAGGCCTATCCTGAAATGGAGGACATTTACTGATGACACTCCCTGAGGGGAAGGCATGGTCCAATGAGGAGATCAACCCTCATATGAAGTCTCCAAGCAAAGGGGAGTCGTCATCAAGGATAGTTCATAAAAGAACCATGGACTGATTTTAGACAGCACTGGCCCCAGGATACCCTTAAACTCCTCAATGGCCCTGGCTTGAAATTTAGCATTGACAGGGGGAAACTGGAGTGTTCTTTGACCCAGCAGAGGATCTGAGTTACTGAGACAGGTATAAGTATGACAGAAAGAGGACAGAAACAAAAAAAAAGCTTATAGAAAACTGATAGAAGTGTCTGGATCATTTTTACTGAACTTTGCTAAGGCAGTTATTAGAAATTAAAAGAAAACACATTTTGTCTTTTGGTGTTGTAATAACAACAGAAAAGAGAACCCTTTAACAATGACTTGCATCTGGAATTGTATACTTATAGACTTTTTTTAAATTGTTATATAGAACAATATATTAAATTAAAACAACATTAAGCACTTGGCTATTGTCTACCTTTGTTCTAGTAAAATTTATGCTTTTTTTTAAATAAAAGTTTGTGATAATAAGAAAATCGCAAGTAGCATAGAATTCTAATTAGGCAGCAGTATGCAATGACATATAGTAAGTAGTAATATCAAACATTCAGTCACTGAGTGGAATAAATGTTTCCAGAAAAATAAAACTTTCAACATTTAGTTTTTTTAATGATTTTAACAGTAGTAATGTATGCAATTAGCAAATGACACTACAAAGCAACCTTTTAAGAATGAAAATACTTCAGATATTGCATCAGTTCCATACATAAACCAGGAAAGAATTGTACCTTGTATCACTTTCTTCTTCTTCTACTTCTGTCATGGTTTTAGGCTGAATATTAGAAAGCATGTGCACATATCAGTCTTTTTTGTGTAAGATTAGTTTTCTTTTACAGTCTGTTACTGACCTCATTTATCCATTCTTTTTTTTCACTTTTTGTTTTGCTATTAGAACTAAATCATCTGTATGTGCCACACATCTTACCTCCCCCATTTAATATATAACATGTCAGTTATACTGTATTCATTACTAATGCAAATAAGCACATACTCATTGGATATGCATGTTTTACTCCTTTCTTATTACTTATTTTTTTCATCCATCCATTCATCATAACTTGCTTCCATGAATTATTTCTTCATTACATTCAGGTTTTTTTCTTATGCCACATGCTTCTAAAATCTGCTACATTGCGTCATGGCTCACTTTATCATATGTTTTAGCTACTTCACATCCTATCAGTCTTATTTTTCTGTTTTATTTTAGTATCATCTCTACTACTTCTGTCACTATAATTTGCATCCATTTCACCTCTCTTCCTTTTAATCCATAAATCTCTTCCTATTAACTCATCCTATACTTTCTCCATCTTTTTTGTAATATTTGCATAACTCTTTTCTAATCAGCATTCCCTAATGTCATGGGCCTCCAAATCTTTATATATTTTCTTTCATCCTTTTTCCATATATATTTTGTCACTCTACCTCATATGTATCTTCCATTACACCTTCATTCATTCATTTAATATTTTTTTAAATACTTTTTCATCTGTATTCATTTCCTTACAACACTCATAACATATGCCATCTAATTTTGGTTTTGATTCATTCTTACCTGATTTCATCACTGTGTCTATTTTCTTCTATTTTTATATTATTTTCTAAAAAAACTTTACTTTTTCTAGAAATTTTTCACTTGCCATTACCAAACCATTTCTTCATTTTCATACATTTTTTTTACAAATCTTTCTACCACCACCATAATTTCTTCTTGTTTGCATTTTATATTTTCCTTGCTGTCTAAAATAGCATATGTCCTTCCTTCTCTCTTTTTTACTTATTTTCATAAATAGGGGAAAACCTCCTCTTTCTTTTCTTTCAGAAAAAAATATCGTTGCCTATGCGATATCATTTTTATTTTTTTCTACTCCTTTCATCCATCTGTTTTTCTATTTCCTTTATTTTCTCACTTCATTTTCTATTTCTTTCTCATAATTCTATAAACTTTCTCTATATTTCATATTCTTCCTTTTCTATTCTCCTTTCAGCTTTTAAAAATAGTTTTTTTTAAATGACCTCATTGTCATGTCATCTTTCCATAACATTTCTTTCTCATCAGTTCCTCCTCCTATTTAAACTCTGCAGTTGATCTCTTTCCCATTTCACTCCTTTATTATTTCACTCGCTTCTCCTGTTCTATTGCATACTGCTTTATGATCAGAAAACTCTACCATCTATAATGCCTGTTATTTCTTTGCTGTCTTTAAAATAAATTATATAATTAGTTTCAGTCTTAAAAATTCACCTTTTATACATCTATTATTTATTATTTTCACTTTTAAATCTCCACATTTTATTAAATGCCTTAACATCATAATATTTTGTGTTATTTTTCTCTTTTCTTTCCTTGGGTTATAATCCCCTAGCATCTCTATTGTCATATTTACTAAAGTTTTGATTTCTTCAAACAACTGTTTTCTCTCCATCATATTATTGGATGCATAAATCACTATTAATCTTACACATTTGTCTCATTCTCATATTCTGCTGTTTCTAGTACAACTATTGTTACATCTAAAATTCTCATGTCCTCATTTTTATAAGAATTCCTATTCCAAAACATTATTTTATTTTACTTTATTTTATTGGCATTTATTTACCAGAAAATGGACACCCGAGAAGAAATGTCTCAGATAGTTAGATAATATCAATTAAAACAATAGTATATATAAAATTAAAGAAAGGCATATGTACATACAATTTGACTGGGAATATGTAGGATACAATAAAGAATGCAGATATGCCAGAAATGTAATAATAAAAAAAATGTCAAATAAATATGGCAATCAATATATGCATTAATTAAAGTTATAGTCTATTACATGAGGAAATAAAAAAGTCTCATTTTACTGACTTTCATCTCCCCATAATGCCTGTATTCATCTTTTTTTCTTCTTTGTTAGATCTGTTATCTAGCAAGAAAAAAAAATCCAGTTTTATCATTTTATGCAATTCCACTACAACCAAGCCTCCTATACTATTTTAATGATATTCATATTTAATTCTAAGACTCCTATAATCATTCTTTTCCTTGTTCTCCTGTCACAGTTTCACCCTCTTCTTCCTCTCCACTTTCTAAAATAGCAAATATGTACTCTTCCTGTGTATTAATAACGTCACTTTGAACTATTTCTTCTATAAGTACCTCTCAATTGTTTAACCTTTCTTCAGCATCCCCCTCTCCTATATCACTTTGTCTTTCAACAACTTCTGTAATAATATTTTCTACTCTTTGTGTTTCTTCTGAGCTTTGCTCTTCTTCTTCACTTTCCTCTTCTAATGTGGGGCAGTCACACCAAAAGGGTCCAAATTCTTTACATTTTCTACAAAATGTCTTACAGTTTTTTGCTGTATGTCCCTGCTCACCACATGTCCCACACTTCTGTTTGATACAGTCTTGTACCAAAGATTTCCCTATAGAAGTAGTATACTTTGGGTTGATCTCGGTATCTAACAAATCTTCTCTTACCATTCACAATTACCGTATTTGAACTATGTTGAATGTTCCCACCATTCGCATTCATTGTAACCTTACACTTCCCAACCCCGAGTACATACTTTTCCTTCATTACATATATATATTTTTTTAATTCCATGTACTTTACTACATAATGAAAGAAAAACTGTTTTAAATCATGCTCATCCATATTGAAAGTCCTAAACTGCACATGTATTTTCTTTTTTAGTTGTAGTCTCAGTCTCTGAAATAAACAGTCTTTCCATGGTGCTACTTCATTTGTTTTTCAGTCTCAGTCATACATTTTCCCAGCAAGTTAAAGTTCTCAAATGTCACTTGACAAACATTTTCAGCTCATAATTTCTAGTGGCAAAATAGTACTCTCTATAATGTCACACCTGTCCAAACAGCCATCACTTGTACTTTTTATTTTTACCACTGGTCATCCTATCTGTGGCTGTTGAGAAACTGCAGCTGTCTGTCCCCTCGTAATCCCTTTTTCAAATCTTTCTTGCCTTGATGCATCTGTATAACTTATTTCTTGTGACAAAAACCCCAGTGGCAGTGGTAAACTCTGAAATCTGGCTACTCCTGCAGCCAAGAATATCTCCATTGTTTTCCTTTCACCATCAGTTGTTTCTGTATCTAATCTCTCAGTTTCTTCCTCCTGTAACACTCTTTCCACCATGCTACTCTACTTGCTTCTTCTTCTTCTTCTTCCTTTACTTCTGTCTGGTTCATCAAATTTACCAGCACTTGTGACTCCAATCCTCAGTTTTCAAGCTTTGTAAGAGTTATTTAATCTCCTTTTCCCTCCTTCAGTAAGTTTTCTCCTACTCCTCTCTCCAGCTCTGCTGCACTCTCCTTCATCACAGGATTTCTAGAATTCCTGTAGGAGCCCCCCCACTGTCCCCTAGCAGCCGCAGAGAGTGTTTTAGTTCCTTTGCTTCAAGGAGTAGAGAAATTTCCCCTAGTGGTATAAATACCACCTCAGATGTCATGTCCTCTAAAAAGAGGCCACTAAACTAGTGGTACTAACCCAGTCAATAATGGTTAAATAATAAAATAAATTTGAGCAGCACAGTGGCTCTGCAGTTAAGGTCCTTTAGCTACATGATTACATATGTAAATTCTCAAAGTGCTGAACATTATTTGGCATACTTCAAATAACACACTGCTGTCTTGTACAGTATGCATCTATATATTTCATCTGATTTGGCATATAACTATATCAATGGTGCTAAGCCTTCTCTGACCTTTAGAGATTGAAATATCCCATTATTCACTGGATAACCACTAATTATGTATTATGTTATACCATCCTGAGTTTTTGTACCATGATGTTATGCTAGATGTGTGGTGCATGTTTTTTTTTTTTATTTTGTATTTATATGCCAGTCTAGTTCAAAATTAATACTTCTTTGTTAGGAGGCTTTCATATTGCATGTTTCACCTTTGACACCGCACATTAGCATTTCTCGGATTGTCTATTTTGCATTATAGTTTTAACTGCTATTTGTTTCAAAACAGAGCTGCTTTGTTGTGCTTTGTATACCAGTGCAGATGTATGCTGTGCATTGTCTCTGTGTGCAGTCATCTACTATTGCATGACACATTCACTGATGCTCTCATTACAGGATTCTTCTGCACTAATTTCTTCTGTTCATTTAGCTCAATAGCTCCATTTCTATTGCCTTCTTTTTTTTTCTCCCTACCTCCCTGCTTCATTCATTCCAGCCATCCTAATGCCCTTCTCCATCATGTCTTCCTGCTCTGCCTTCCTTCTGTGGACTTCTGTGAGTGAGATGGGGTCAGCATGAATCCATCCTGGGGTGTCAAGCCAGCAACTGCTTTTTCTGCTGAAGGAAGGTAATTATGAACTACCCTTATTTCCCCACCACCCCCCATCCCTACATTCTTGGACAACATCTGAGGGCTACTAACCTCTGTGGACAATGACACCTCTCAAGGAGGGTCTTTGCCAAGCAATCTACACACTTGAATGAGCATGTCCATCTCTTCCTGCCAGTTCCTCAGTTACCTGAGCAAACTAATCAAACGCGAACCATCTAGCCTATTATCAGGGCTATGTGTCACTGCGCTAGCAGCTCCTTCTTCCTTTTTAAGTTTGAACATTCCATTTACTGTAGCACCATCTCAGCCTTTACTTAGGGTTGTGGCATTAGCATATGGTTAAGGTGTTTACCTCACACAGGCAGGGTACATGGTTTTATTTTCATTGTGGGAAGCATGGCTAGACTTAAATAGCTCCACTGGAGTGATTAGTCTAATAATAGACTATAAATCATTTGTCCTAAAGCAACTTCTGTAAAAGACAGTATTTATTTTCCAAAGTTTGAAACAGCTTGATCATTGCAAATGCTGTGGAGCTTGTTGCTCCCATTTCTATGATATTCACTTTACTTACGCCTGAAAAGGAAGAGAAAATGGAGGGCTCCCTTAAAAAGCATTTCTTTAGGCTTCAAACTGTGCAGTACTGACCCAAAGACAAAATTCTTTCTGCAGGACTAAACTCATAGAAAACACACTAGTCTATTGATTAACCTCAAATTAGATTTTATAATATTCCATCTAGAGACTGCAGATTCAGGTTTATTTCATTCACTTCTTGTAGTTATGCATAAATGAAAGCTATATATACATCTACATAGTGTGAGTGATTTTAAAGAAAAGCTGTCATCATAGCTTACTTTCCAACTTAATCCTTCTTTTATTGCATTCCCTTATAAAATGACTCTTAAATAGAAATAAGTACATACTGATTTATATTCCAGATTTAAATGTTAATACCTAGCATTCCAAGTTACTTGATGCAACCTAAGCAAAAGAACCGACTGACATTTAAAATTACATTTGCAAATATCTGTTCATGAAGGCTCAGTAATGCCTTTTCTCAAGTCACACAATACTAAATGACTGAATCTGTACTGATTCAGTCATTAAAGGGAAACAATACACAAATAACATCCAAAATGTAAAACTGGAGTCATATATTTGATTGTTATACAAAAATGATCATTAATAAATTGTGAAAAGATCTAGCTGTTCATTTATGTGGAAGAAATAAAATTGGTGTCAGGTCTTCTTAACAATTCTAAACATTGGGAAAGAAACTTAATTTAGCAGTGAGTTAGGTGGCTCAGCCACTCGTTTAAGAAAGGCCACAACTTTGGAATAGATATTTGTCTGAAATGGCACACTAAACCATTATTTGTTCTCCTTGCTGTTGTAGTTTCCCATAACATTTCCTATAAAGGAGGATGGCTGCTCTAATGCCCCATTTAGCCTGCTTCTGTAAGCAAAACAACTGTGCAAAATTATTCACTCACACCTTCTTCCTGATATCACCCTCCAAGGTACAACTTAAGGTTGGCATTGTGCAAGAAATAACACTATAAACTGTATTACTATACAATATGTGTCATCATTGTCACTGTAGCTATGTCGGCATAAAAAGACACCTGCAGCACATTGAGACCATGAATGTTTAAGCCCTGTATGCATCAGTTTAAAATATTAATAGTATAAAATATAGGTGGCCATCATTCATTAAAACCACGTGACTTAACACTTTGTACCAGTGTTATATAAAAGTTTTGGATTCTTAAAAGTGGTTATACAACTGAATCATCCATATGCTAATATCTTTAATCTTTCTTCTTCTTCTTCTTCTCTCTCTGTCTATTTGTTTATGTCTCACTCACTCTTTCATCTGTCAGTCCCCCTCAGCATATAGCTTACCTGTATCAGATAGCTGATTTTTTTTTTTTTTTGCTTTTTTAAATAAAACAATTTCAGACATAGGTTGGACCTTTTGTGCCTCACAGCAATGACAATATCTTAAAGGAAGGAATTATCCAAGTGCAGAATAATTCATCCATAAAATAGTTATGCTTCTTGAAGATAAACATTCTCAATGTAGGTAATCTTCTGTCAGAATAGAAAGAGAGAGAAAGAGAAAGAGAGAGAGTGCAATTGCACTTAACTGCTCTATTCTCCATCATTCTTTGCCACCCTGTCTACTGGTTAAGTATTTAATTCAATTTATCAGGCAATAACTAATTCCATTAACATAATGACAGCATAATTTCTGGCTTTACTAGGTGTGATGTTGTTAACTTTTAAAGGTATTTTCCACCTTTTCAATTTAAGTAGTTTTCTTAGGGAAACACATTTATTATTTATTATTATAAAAAAAAAAAAAACTGTAAGCCTGTTTCCTACCTTTCCTGTAACTAGTGTTCCAGATACAGATTTGCTGTATCCAGGACTGTATGTAAGCTTCTGAGTCCCCCAAGCCTTTTTGTGTTGGAGGGAAGCCTTCTAGCTTATCAGTGGGAGTGGTAAGCACTGGGTAACCTGTCTACCACATAAGTAGTGGTTCTGGCCCAGAATTTGTAGTTATTGGCCGATTGGGCAATCTCTTCCATCTCTCTCAACTTTCTGATTTGAAAGCCTGTATTTGCACTTGTTTCTGTCCTGTAACTCATCTAGTGCAGATACAGATTCTTAGTTTTAGCACTTAAATTTGCTTGTTCATGCTCAGCACTTGTTCAGAACTTGTAAGCACTAAATAAGCTACTAATTACTATAGCACTCTATCTTCCTCATTACCTAGAGGAAAACAGTTTTTGTACTTACTTTTCTCACTTGCTTAGAGAAAAACAGCTCTTGTACTCACTTCCTCACTTATCTAGAGGAAAAACCCTGCAACTCTCTTTTTGCATGGTCTTGCACACAGAGCAGCGTCGGGCAGCGCCGGTTAGTTCGGGTATACTATTCCCGGCCCCACAAAGTCTGCACTGTAAATTTTCCCTTAGAACTAGGCAAGCCTCAGCTCAAGTGCTTCAGATCAGCTGCTCTTATTGCAGCACTTGCAAAACAGAAATCAGCACTTGTCCTAATCTCCTAGACAGCACTATTATTCTCCAAATTTCCTAGACAGCACTATTATAATATAACATAAGACCCCCGATCGTCCACAGGACTTAAGTTCAATTTACTCTTCAAAGCATGTCCAGAGGTCAGCTTCAGGTGTACTCCCATTTCATCTGGTGGAATTGGGCATCCTGAGAAAATGTCACAACTGTATACAGACAACCCTCTCCTCTTACCTCTAGACACAAACACTTGTGAGACATGCAAATACACAGCCAGACTGGAGGCTAAGTGCTCTCAACCCATGACTGTAACAGACAGTCAAGAGGATAAGGGACACACTTGCATCACACCACCTGTCACACATGAATCTACAAAACAAGCACCGGCAAAACATACGCATAAATACACAAAAACATATTCGGAGGCACTAGGTACCAATCTGAAAAAGAAACAGTGCCCTCCAAAGCAGACAAGCAAGCAACCTGCACCCCCAAACACAAGCCAGAAAACACATAATTCACCTCAGCAGTGTACCTCACAACAGCCCTTAAGGCAAAACACCATACCTAACACGCTAGTAATAGGAGACTCTATAGTAAGGCACACGGATGTTCCACTTACCAGGCTGAACAAGGAGAAGGTTACTGTCAGCTGCCTGTCGGGTGCTCGGATCTGCCACATAACACAAGCACTTAGGTCACTCCAGAACAAGTACAAGTATAATGCTGTCATTGTACATGTTGGTGTGAATGATCTAAGATGTACCTCCCTGGACTACATGAAAAGAGGAATTGAGGAGCTCTCTGATCATGTAGCCCAAGCTGGTATGACCCTAACCTTGAATAACATACTACCTTCACCTAGAATGATACCACAATACAAAGACAAAATGATCAATTTCAACAATTGGCTAAGCTTCTGGTGTCATTCTAAGGGGATCCAGTGTCTGTCTGTCTGGGATGACATGATAGACAAGCCTTGCTGTTTTGCCAGAGATGGGTTGCACTTGTCACACCTAGGTTTTTGAATACTGGCCAAGGCTCTTGCCGTCCCCATAGTGCCTTTCTTAGGCAAGGCTCAAAGGACAAACCAACCACCATAACCAGCACAGGTAATCAAAAACTAAGTGTAATGCTACTCAACGCCAGAAGTCTCAACCTCAAAATGCACACACTCAAGGCTCTCCTCAGCATGGAGAAAATCAATGTTTCTGCAGTGACGGAAACCTGGTTCAAGACTCAAGAGAGCACCCCAGCACTGCCAGGTTACAATTCATATCATACCTTCCGGCCTCAGTTACCGGATCGCAGTACAAAGGGCAGAGGTGTATCCATATTCATCAAGGATACGCATATCTCCAGGTTAGTAGCACAGCATGATGCCCCAGAGATCATCCATGCGCAACTATCAGCAGGCAAAACCACATTTCAAGTCGTAGCCGGTTATAGATCACCCACCATGTCCCAAGATGCTCGCTCTGCATTCCTTGAGACATTGGAAAATATAAAGGTCCTACCCAACACCATAATCATGGGTGATTTCAACTACCCTGGTGTAGACTGGGTGAACTACCAATGTTCCAACTCCTATGGTCAGCGATTCATAGAATTTATAAATTCAAATGCCCTTGAACAACTAGTGTGTTTCCCCACTAGAGGGGACAACATATTGGATTTAATCATCACAAATATGGGCGCCCACTGTACCACACCCATTATCACTCCCTCCTTGGTCAGATCCGACCACAAACTGATAACCCTGGACATCCTCACCCCTCCACCTCCCCCAGTCAAAAAAACATAGTCAAAAACCTTTCCAAAGCAAACTTCAAACTACTTGCATCCGAAGTGGAAAGCTTCACTATTCCCTTGCAGAAGGATAATGATATCCAGGATGTGGAATCCTACACCAAGGCACTCTATATGCATCTTCAGGATTGCATGGACCATGCTATCCCAAATAAAACTAAGACTCCTTCCTCAAGCAAGAAGAAACAAGTCTGGTGGACCCCGGCCATAAGCAAACTTTACAATAAAAGGTGGAGACTTATACAAAAAAAGGCCAAATCTCAAGTAGAAAAATTATCCCTGATCAGCATTAGTAAGAAACTGAGGGCCCTCATCAAGTCAACTAAAGCTAATTTTGAAAAGAATGTTGCCAAGGATGCCAAGGATAACCATAAGGCCTTCTATGGCTACATCAAAAACCGAAATGGCAATGCTCAGGTCTGTTCTGAGCTAGTACAAAATGGAACAAAATACACTGACCCTTCTGACATTGCCAACATCTTGGCTGACAGGTTCAGTGCAAATCCCCCCCCCCCACCACCTACAGGGCCTATTACCATTCCAGGGGATTGTGTAAGTCCAATTATTACTGATACGTTGGTTAAGAAGGCTCTATCTAAAGCTAAAAATACTGCCTCCATGGGACCAGATGGTGTCTCAGGCTGTGTCATACGCGAGCTCCAAAAGGAATTAACCCCGCATCTTAATAACCTGTTCAGTCTCAGCTTCTCCACAGGATATGCACCCAGAGAATGGCGCACAGCAACGGTGGTCCCACTACACAAGGGTGGGGCCACAACTGACCCTGGGAACTACCGACCAATAAGCCTGACCAGTCTGGTCTGTAAGGCTATGGAGCGAATCATTATGGAACTCATAAATGGAGAGACTGGGAACTTCCAGTCACTGGACCCCACACAGTTCGGCTTCGCCAAGGGCAGATCATGCCTCCTGAACCTGGTGGATTTCTTTGAGACAGTTACTCAGGCTATAGATAAGGGAAAGGAGGTACACACGGCTTACCTTGACCTTGCTAAAGCATTTGACACCATTCCCCTTTCGGGTATTATTGATAAGCTCACCAGCCTGGGCATAAACCCTTACGTCATATTACGTCACAAGATGGATCGCAAACTGGCTCTCAGACAGATCCCATAAAGTAAGAGTAGCGGGTTCCAGTAACGAGTGGTGTGCCTCAGGGCTCTGTCCTCGGGCCCCTCCTGTTTGGCATATACTTCTCAGAAGTACAGGCAAGCACGGAAGGGCTGTGGCTGACTAAGTTTGCAGGCGACTGCAAACTGGGTGCTATAATAGAGTCTCCGGCCGACATGGAGATCCTCCAGAAGGGCCTAAATGAGACTGATGCATGGTGTCAAAGCCATGGTATCAAGCTAAATGCAAAAAAATGCGTAGTAATCCCCTTTGGAAAAAACAGAGTACCCGCAAACTACAACATAGGAGGTAATCCCCTCAAATCTGAAGAAGAAATAAGGGATCTAGGGACCCAAGTAGATAGCCAGCTTTCCTTTGATAACCATGTTGCCAAAGTGGTTAGAAAAAACTTCTATGTGACCGATCTGATCATGAAAGGGTTCTCATCAAGATCTAAGGATGTAATGGTGCCCCTCTACTCTTCCCTCATCAGACCCATTATTGAGCACAATGCACCAATTGGAATGTACCTGGCTAGACATCTCCAGCAGCTGGAGAGACCACAGAGGTACCTAACCAAGAGAATTATTGGCCTCAAACAGTTGCCCTATGCAGCACGATTGAAAAAGCTAAGACTGTTCTCTGTTGCATACTGCTTTCTCAGAGGCGGACTCTGTCTAACGTACAGAGCCATGTCCAACCCAGAATTGTTGAACATGCTCCATCTTAGCAAAAGCAAATCTACTAGAGCTACACGCTCTAGGGATATAAACCTCAACACAACAATGAATAGAACATGCTGGAGGGATAGATTCCCTTCGCAGAGGCTTCCCTTACTATAGAACAGGGTCCCGATCTACATAAGACAGAGCCCCTCACTATCACTCTTCAAAAGGAACCTTGATGAGTGGATGGGTAACAGAAAGTTCACACCGGGGATCACACCAATAGCACTACTAGATAGGGGCCAAGAGTACTAGCTGCTAGTACAAGGGTCTAGGGAACTACTAAAGGGGCGGTGAATACCGCACAACGTGGCTGGGCTAATATATGCCTTCGGGCAGATAGCTCAGTACCAACCTATGAACCTATAACCTATGAACCTATTTGTAATACTTCAGAAATAGCCATTACCTGCATACCAGTATGTACAGTGCACCATTCACCTGCAATACTCCAGGAAAAAAAGGTTATTGCCTGCATATACAGAATTATACATAATAAGATACATGATCACAAAAACTGATACCCCTTTTCTCACAGTAGAGGTATATGGTATTTCTTTCTAAAAGAACTATAACTTGCAGTCATGTGTTTTGGTTTGTCTGTGTTATTATTACTGATTGTGGGGGTTAAAAAGGCTTTGTATTATTTTTTCCACCTTAATATTTGCAGTTCTTTATTTGTCTATATCAACTAATGAATGCTACTAAAAAGTTGAAACACATAGGCCCGACACCTGTCTTAGCAAGCCCTGAAACACATATATAAAACATTTCCTTCTGTTTGTTACAGTAAAACCCCAAGCTGCAATTCTGCACTGCAAAGGCATGTAGTACAAATGGCAACTATTGCCGAATTGACAGAAAAGGAATTGTAAATAAAACATCTTTGCATATGATAATGAAATATGGCCTAGTGATATGAAAAGTGGAATTTTGATAGCTGTCTATAATGAATGAAGGGAAATATTAAAGGTCCCAAATCATCTCCTTAAGTATTTTTATGTATGTGACTGGAGTTTTATATGACTATGCAGTAATGGACTCATAAATTCTTGTAATCAGGATTACAGTCTCTGCTGCTAATACAGCAGATTAATAAGTCAGACTTTGGAATGAAAATTAAAGAAGGAATAAGACATGTTTAGATTAAGAAATATGTATGTCGATTGCTGGAAACTTTAATGTATATGTCACAAGAAATAAGTGATGTCTCATCATCACCTAATTAGACTTAATATTGAGATGAGAGAGAAAACTTTCAGTAAAGTCATTTTCAGAAGGACTTAATATAGCAAATGGTATTGAATATTTGTTCCACATTCAGGACAGAGAGTTAAGTTCTGTATGTATGAACTGCAGTTTTGGAAACCTTTTGAAGAATATAATCAGCAGCAATAAAATTACTTTGTATTGATCTGCCACATGAATAAGATATAAGATCAGCCACATATTATGATGATTCGTTCAATTTACAAGAAGTATAGACACAGTTACTTTACAGATTTTAATATGGAGAATTATTAGGTTCCAACAGGATGTTTACCTGAAATCCTTGTTATGATTTGTAACATAAATGGTGGTGACCGTGCAGTTAATAAAAGTCAACAAATACTGATAAGATAAACAGCTTAATGGCAAACCAAACAAAAGGCAGCTAAAGGAAAGTAACCAAGTTGAAACAAATGTATTTATTAAGTACTTTCATTCCTCTAATAGTAGAACTTCTTCAGATAAAATATTCAATGCATTCAAACTATTTAAAAATCTTAAAACAAATGTCATGTGTTTAAACTGCACCGATAATAAAATGCTCCCCTAACTTGCAAACATTAACTCTTCTGTATCTCTCAAAAATGTAAAAGTCAACATATAAATAAAAGTTTTCTTTCTCTAAAATTGACCAACAGATGTATATGTGTATATATGTGTATAAAATACATGTGATTTTACATCTTGGCTAAACACATTATGTACAGAAAAAACAGTACATTTACATGCAGAATCAACTTAAACACCAAAATGTCAACAGTTCTTAATATGGTAAGTACACTATTCTATCTTGTTAAACATTTTAACTTTAAAATGTATAAAATAGAACTCATTTCATTGAGCCCTGGGTGTTGTCCAGCATTGAGTCTCAACTGCCATAGTAACTCGAGTCGCTCCAACATAACTGAATTTGGTCCCCCTCTTTCATCAATAATTATTTGATCTGTGGCTCTGAATTTAAAACTATGATTAGGATACTCAAGTACATGTTTCGCTAATGCATTCTCTAGTTTACCCTTTCTTATGCTGTAAAGGTGCTCATATAATCTTTCTTTAAGTTTACTGTCCGTTTTGCCCATATAAAATGCTGTACAAAGTTGGCAATGGGCAATGTAAACTACCAACTTAGAATTGCATGTAAACTTTTTCCTTGTGCAGTGTTTCTTGATACTAATTGTATATGTTTGCCCCATAACCATTTGTCTGCAGTAGTTACACATACCACATATAAACATCCCTACTGGGAACAGGAGTATATCAATAAGAACATACAAATTATTAAAAAGATATACTTCTATACAAGATTTTTGGATGACATCTTCATAATTATTTGGGGAGATGACAACACAGCAAAAGATTTGGTAGATTACTTTAACCAAACTACAGACTTCTTGCAGTTTGCATCTAATTTTAACAAGGACATGATAACTTATCTAGACACTAAAATCAAGAAGGATAAAAGTCAAGATAGATATTTAGCAAAAATTTTAATGTACTCAAACGCATTCTTGCACTTTTCAAGCTGCCACCCTTTACATCAAAAATGTTCCATGGTGAAAGGACAGCTGGTTAGAGCAGCTAGAATGGTGACTATGGATGACGATTTTTTACAGGAATGCGATAATTTGAGGAACATGTTCTTAAGACGTGGTTACCCAGACACTTTAATTTTGGATTTGACTAAAGAGGTTCAAATTAAAAGCAGAATGGCATATAGAGACCCATTTTAAAGTGGGATGTCACCTCTACATTGAACATAAGTATTACTACTAGGGCAAGTGAAGTAAGGTCTGAGAAGGAAGATACATTTCAACTTATGTACAATTTCATTACAACCTTTAACTTGAATGCATTAGAGTTGAGGAACATGATATATAAAAACTGGAATTTACTCAGAGGACAAGTATCACTACCAAGTGGATTTAATAATTTCCCCCAAGTGATTTTTAAGAGAGGGAAGAATTTAAAATGTCTGCTAGAAAATAATGGAAGACAACCAGTTAGACACTTAGGGATGTTTATATGTGGTATGTGTAACTACTGCAGACACATGGTTACTGGACAAACATACAATTAGTAACAAGAAACACTGCCCAAGGAAAAAGTTTACATGCATTTCTAAAATGGTAGTTTACTTTGCCCATTGCCAACTTTGCCTAGCATTTTATGTGGGCAAAATGGACCATAAACTTAAAGAAAGAGTATATGAACACCTTTACAGCATAAGAAAGGGTAAACTAGAGAACGCACTAGCAAAACATTACTTGAGTATCCTGATCATAGTTTTAAATTCAGAGCCATAGATCAAGTAATTATTTATGAAAGGGGGACCAAATTCTCTTATGTTAGAGTGACTCGAGTTACTATGGCAGTTGGGACTCAGTGCTGGACAACACCCAGGACTCAATGAAATGAGTTCTATTTTATGCATTTTAACATTAAAAAGTTTAACAAGATAGAATAATGTACTCAGCATATTAATAACTGTTAATATTTTAGTATTTAAGTTGCTTCTGCATGTAAATGTATTGCTTTTTCTGTACATAATGTGTTTAGCCGAGATGTAAAATCACATGTATTTTATACACATATATACACACATACATCTATTGGTCAGTTTTAGAGAAAGAAAACTTTTACTTATATGTTGACTTTTACATTTTTGACAGATAGAGAAGAGTTAATGTTTGCAAGTTAGGGGAACATTTTGTTATTGGTGCAGTTTGAACACATGACATTTGTTTTAAGATTTTTTTTAAATGTTTTGAATGCACTGAATATTTTATCTGAAGAAGTTCTACTATTAAAGGAACAAAAAGCACTTGATAAATACATTTGTTTCAACTTGGTTGCTTTCCTTTAGCTGCCTTTTATTTTGTTTGCAGTTAATAAAAGTGGTAAACACTGACGGCATTATTTCCATAAGGAAAATCTTAGGAAGGAAACAATTAGGTCATGAAATTAAGCAAATACATGTCTGAAAAGAGTTCATACTAGTGTCCTCTTTCAAAATATTTGACTGATATGTGTTCACACTTGTGTTTTAAAAAAAGATCTTTGTAGTACAGAGTTCTATTCTCCATATGTAACATCAGAAAAAATTCAAAATTAACTTAAGAGCATTTAAAACAAGGAAACATGAGTAATATACATCCTGATATCAGTGAAGGCATGAACCTACTACCAATTGATTTGATAATAGCAAGCATATGGTACACTAAAATAACATTAGTAGTTCAACAGATGATCAGTGCAAGCAAGAAATAATGATATAATTAACTAAATATTCTTGCTAACAGCAGCAGCTACTAAGAATAAAATGACTGCAAGTAGCATCTGTTTATTCAAAACTTTTAGTGCTTACTGATGTCATTAATAATTGTGAAAACACAGGCATTGAGTATATAAAAGTTACCCGCAATGCACTGCCCCTAATCCTAACAACATGCAGAACACCATCTGCCTCAATTTGCATGAGCATCTATGAGTTTTCTCACATGTGCATGTGCTATAAGCTGCTACTTGGGCAAGTGTACTAAAAGAGCAAGCAGGTAGTGAGCTATTAGAAGCCTGTTAGAAGGCTGTGGAAGATATTCCTGTCCTTGATACACTACACTGTCTGAAGTAAGCAGATGGTGGATAACTTCTTCATACTGTAGCATACCTCCAATGTCTTTCTTCTCTCCTCCTCTTCTCATAACATGATAACTCAACGTGTAAGAACTCAAATCCTGCCACTTTTGTGAATCTGCTATCTAAAGAGCTGTTTGAATGGTTTATAAGATAGCATTTTTATAAGGAACCTGAAATCAGCCACATTAGTAAATAAAAGAATGTTCTATTAAATGCTTAGAGCAGGCAGATGGTATGCATCTTCTGCAGGCTGTAAAATACTGCAGATGCTTATTCGCCCTTTTCAGCTAGCAGTACTAACTCAAACGACAAAATGTGAGATCGCAAATTCATACGGCCATATTTTACAAGCATAGCAGTGCTAGCATGAATATTTCATGGAAGCAGAACAGATTAATCTTATTTCTAGATCTAAAGAAATATAGATTGAGAATCTGGTTGCCAAATTTAATTTTGTGACTTTACATTGCCCTGGTCTTTTAAACAAAGACAGTAATAACTGAGAATTTTATTTACTAAATTAGAATGTAGTCAGATGTTGGTATGCAGAAAGCTGCAGCTTTACATGATCTTTCTTCTTAAAACAAATCTAAAGGTGTATAATTACATTTATATCCTTCAAGATCAGCATATGAGCTCCCTGTTGTTTAACAACCTCTTGTGATATTCATGGCTGTAATTTATTGTTTGGTTTAGGAAAATTGGTGTACAGGCTGTTATAGTAGGAAACCCATGTCATAGATTAAGGCCAAAGAGATGAAACACCTAACAGTTATACACACTGGAGTTATTTTTTCATGTGATGTACAGATACAAAACTATCACTAACAGTAGCAGGATGCCATATGCTATACCCACATCATAAAACAGTTCAAAAACTGATACAATAAATGCTTTCAGTACTGACTCATCTATCATGTAGCTCTAGTTAATTTCACAAACTAAATATTTTGCCAGTGCTGGAGATTTATAAGTATTCATGCCGCTGACCAATGTATTTTAATGTCTAAGATGATGGTCAGCGCATTGTTTGTCTTTTCACTTACTACTCATTGTATATGATCTAGCCAACAATGCTGTTAGCAATGCTGTTTCTTGTCCTCACACATAAGCTACAGTTCAGCTCTCGAGGTGAATTTCCTGGCATTTGTGACTCAGACACATAATAAGCTGGTTATGATCAGAGGCCCAATCATTATCCTGTATTTAGTACATGGATCATTGTGATTATGCTCCAATATTGAGAAAAAGACAGGCTAGGTAAGCTCTAATCTAGCTTCCAATCACACATAGCATTGGGGCAAAACTTTTAGTGCCCCAGCTGATTAATGTGAGATTGTGAAGCACTAGGTTTATTTATTTAGGCAGATAAGAATGCAAAATTTCACAACCTTGCTAGAAATAATTTATTGTATTCCTAAATGTTAATTTAAAATTGACTAAGAAAGGAGAGCAGGTTTGGCCACTTGCAGGGCTGGACATAGGCTTGCAGTGAAGCAGTGGTTACAAAAGCACATAAGGAAATACATGGATACATTTTCAGGCTGTATAAGGGAAAATGTTTCATATATTTGTAGTAAAATGGAGTTAGTGACGTGGTGGATTTGTGGCACTGTAATCAAAAAACAATAAAGTAGATGGGAATGTGCTTATAAATTACTCTGGTAGGCAACAGAATCACTCATTTAAATGGACCTGGCAATTGCAGGATAACAAAAGTCTGTTATCAGTTTGCCCTGACCATAGAGTCATTTCAGAAAACTAATGTTGATTTTAAGTTATCACTCAGCCGGTTTTCAAAGAAGAAATTAGAGTTGAAAACCTGGTGTCATAACAACCATTGCAGTGAATGCCATCACACTCTCTAGCCATTAATGGTTCCCTGTGACTGCTTGCAAATGGTAGGCATAACTGATGTAGCGGATGGTTGTTCAGTGCTGGTGTGCAAAGCTCCTTAACAAACACATTGCTGGCTCTAATGTCACCTCTATCCCTAGTCGTGGCCATGCATGTGGATGTGGGTGATACTCTTCTGGCTCCACCATCACTCACTCCCATGACCATGGAATGCACCATGAAGCTCTACTGTAGATTCATGCCACCTGCTACAATCAGGGTCTTGGAGTTCTACTTTTAATTCTTCCCCAGTAAATACACCCCAACTGACACACATACCCTAGCTGGATAGTATATACCTGTAGCCAGACACCTGCCAAAACTAAACAGCAAGGTAAGCAGCCACAGTCCCACATATGAAGCCCACACAAGCTTGTCTCAGTTGAAGCACCTGACTTGATTGGAGCAGATGATAGACCTGGCCAGCACACCAGCTCAGGAAACTCAGCATCATTATATGGGGATATGATTTCTGACATCCCACAACCCCCCCACTCTATGTAATGGCTTACTACAGAGACCACCCATGACCCCTTTCATCTCTACTAGTGTTGTTGTTCATGCCACTATACCCCTCACCTGTACAAATGATGATGACTGTAGCCTGACCACCTCCTAGCTTATGTGGGTTAGGTAATGTCTAATTCACAGCATGGCCAGTACATGTACTGCACTGCACAGTGTGTGTGTACATGCATACATCACTTTTCTTTTGTGTGTGCATCCTGTTGGGCACTAGGCACTGCCTCTTTGCAAATGCCATGGAATATTGCTCAAACATCTTCCTCACATGGGGGCCTACCACAGCTATGCCCTTCTCTGATTTCTTCACAGCCTCTCCTTCTCCTCTGCTACTAGTTCACCACTATCAGCCAGTGGTATTGTCTCACGTTGCTGTAAACATTTACATAAAATCATGTTGTGCAGCTTGACACTCAGACACCCTGAATATCTTGCTGCATCTCTCAGGAGTGTACTACAGTGCTGTAGTGCTCTGTCAGATGTATCCATCCAAGCAGAAAAATGAATATTCAGTACTATGGACACACATTGAGCAATATTCTGTGTCTGTACCAGTGTGGTGTTATACCCTGTCTCCCATCTCCATATGGAGACTGCAGATAGAGGTCATAAGCTGTGGCTCCATGCGTATGTGGTGTCATCTGAAACATAGCAACACATGTATCTGTATAACCTAGAAAATCTAGGTAAGGGACCATGCAGCAATAGTAGAATTGACTTTAAAATATTATAAGTGCATTAAGGTAATTGTTAGATGGTGTTATAATAATTCTGATCCTGTTATTTACCATGCTTGTTTGTCCCATTATATTATTTTGTGGGTATTTCAGTGATTTTCAAACTTCACATCTGAAGATGCTCAAACATATTCAGATGACATACACAAGGCAGATAACTGGGATCATTCAACTGGTATACAGAAGAAAGCTCTATCAATTGTCTTTACAATCTCTCCATTATATTATCTATCTATATATTATTAAGAGGGGGCTTTGTTATAGTAAATAAATTCCTAAAAATAAAATTATGGCTGCTCTCTAGGACATCTCATTTATTAATTAGAATGTCACCACTAGCAACAAAAATCTGTCAGTCAACCAAACAAAATCAAGAACACTAAGGAAGTTTTCCTTCTTTCATTACATGACTGGGAGGCTGCAGAATTCCTTTCCAATAAACATCCGTTTTGCACCGCGTTTAGTGATTTTCAAAAGGTTGTTAGGCTCCTGTTTTAAGGATTATGTATTTGTACCTGTATCACTAATTAAGCAAACTCATTAATTCCCTTATTAGGCCCTGTGCCTGTATTTTATATACTAGGCTAACAGCCATCTGGTTCTTTACAAGCTTAGCTCTGTAAACCAGCTCATATCACTGACAAACATCAATATGGGCAGTATGGAATCTATGTTTGCCTCAATAAACCATCACAAGCTCTAGGTTTGGCAATGGGTGTTTCCACCAACTGGATGACCTTGTGGAAAATATCACTCCTACATGAAATGCTGATAGAGTTTGCACATGTACCAGATGTGGGAATCATTGGAACTGCCAGGATGGTGCACAAACAGATTGTACATAATACCCTGTACATTGCACACCAGCTGATACCTTATAGAGTTTAAACCTTTCTGCTTGCTATATTAGACAGTAAGGGGATCAAGTATGGCCTAGATGGCAATGTAGTTGAGTTCCGTAACCTCAGGAATATAGGCTATGTCAAAAAATGACTGCAGTGGGCCTAGATAAAAAGGTGAATAGCCTACCCTTCCTACCCCATTACCAAATTGTAAAATAAATAAATAAATGGTGTTGATCCTCTCCTCAGATCTCCTTGGGAACCATATCTGCTCTTCTACAGGCATCATCATCATGGCTAGGAACAGATGAAGCTTTTGTGAGACTGAGGCCTGCAAAACCTTTACTTTATCCCAGAGGGATGCTGAAATATACCTGCAGTAAGGATGATTATTGCTTGCAAAATTAAGTTTCACTTAAATGCAATTTGTTAGATATAAATGCAATATTCTCTTTGCACATGCCCAGAAATAATTGTCTACACCGCTATCTGTGCAGATTTTCTATCAGTCACCACTTCCTCATCTTCACCTGGCTATCCTAACCTTTCTACTATTTTACATACTATTTCCTATGACTTCCTCTCCATTTATAATAATCTATCTTAATCTCTCCCCATTTATATTTATAACTGAACTAAACATGACATTTATTTGTTACTAGTGTGAATTGCCAAAATGATGCTTTCCAGAATTGCATATATAATGTTTTAATTTGCTTTTTCTCATTGTTCACTTTGTAAAATATCTTTGATCTCTTTTGCCTTGCAATATTGTTGATGATTTTTGAAAATAATTTTCAACTGTGTCTTATGTAATGTTTCTTGAGTTTTTTTTTTTTATTTTATCTGCTAAGTGGAGCTTTTCTCCCCAGGCCTCAACTGAAAATGGGCTCTTGTGACCCAGTTAGACTTTCCAGGTAAACAAATGTCAATAAATAAATAAGTAAAAATGCAGTGATATTAAAGCAGGCATATTTTTTCATTTTATATTTTACATTTTACATGCAGTTTCAATAGAAAGGAATGCTTCACTACAAGTGAATAATCTTCAGTCAAGAATACTAATAAGAATAAAATGTGCTAACAGAATGTGCAGTGCAAACAGATCTTGTTTGGATGGTACACGGCTTGGGAACCAAGGTTAAAGGGGCAGGTAGAACTTGTAGGAAATGTACAGGGTTTTGGTATTATAAGGAGATACTTTAGGCACAGTTAGTCAGTTAGTTTCTTCGGACTGATACACAGAGTATCATTGCAGTACAGACCATGGAAATTTGGTACAGACACTTGAATGTGAGTGCAGAAGTCAAGCCAAATATCCAGCATTCAAAAATATTAATTATCTTATTCAGGAGGAAATGGATAATACTGGGTATAATGAGTACAGAATATAATTCAGTCACTTTATCGGCACTGTTAATGTAGACAGTTAAGATGCGATTTGGATATTGTTGACACCTACCCTCAATTTACACAATAAAACCTTCTTAACCGAACTACAGTGTATGCAGACTTTTGTTCTGAAAGGCAGAAGAAGATTTTGCAAATAAAGGAGAGACTGGCACCTGTTCAGCAAAGTTCTGGGTAATTAAAAGATAAAGACAGTCATTCCAGCCTTATTCCTGTTTCTTACAATTGTTTCCAACATCATAGATTTGTTTCAATTCTTACAATTCTAATCAAACTTTTCTGACCCCTAGGACAGGCATTCCACAAATGCACATTGATCTCATGTGAGGACAGCACCAGTCGACTATCATATATAATGTTCCTGACCTGTCCATGCATATAGTGGTCAGCTATGTCCAAGTTATGGAGGTGATTGTATTTTAACAGCTGATGTACATTTCCATTATATGGAGGGTGATGGCTTGTAGCATTGTAATCGCAGGCAACCAAAGACGTTGAGGATACATTCTGATTTTCTAGATGCACAACATATTTAGTACTTTTCCGAAATACTGCCAACCCACACCTTAATAACAATCTTTTTGTTTATACCACCTTTCGTGATCTCTGAAAGGTGTTTGATACAGCATCTCATTCCAAACAACTCCATAAGCTCATCACTGTCTGCCTCTCTAATAACATGATGAAAAAGAACATACTCTTCCTTCTTCCCTGTTAACATATGTGGCCCTCAAGAGTCTATAATGGGCCCATTGCTGTTTAATATAGCTTTCAATTATCAAAATACATCTTCTGTCCCCTAATTATTTGTATAGTATGATGATAACTCCACCCTTGTTTTTTACATCTTATCCATTAATAATCTCAATCAGAGTATGGCTATAGCAACATCACCTAATACTCAATACTAAAAATACAAAATTCATACTCTTCCTCCCTAAATCTAATCCTTTTACACATACTCATTTTCCATTACATTTTCCAACATTATTATCCTGGATGTTGTCCCAGATATGAAACTTAAAGCTTTGAGTTCCCCTGGACAATAACTTAAAAATTGACATCCATATATCTAGTGTCTTAAAATCATTAAAAACTATGCTAGATGCCATATACAGACTCAAAACCTATCTATCAGAACAAGCCCAAAAGGCTACAGCCAATGCTTACTTCCTGCTCTGTCTAATCCATGCTGTCCCAATCTACAGTATCCTTCATACTACTCAATAAGAAAACGTAAGCAATACTGTCACAAACATTACTCCCAGTCTCCATAGTAGAATTCACCTCTGCTTTCTACATAAAATAAACATTGAGTGGGATTTGCCAGTTTTCTTTAATAAACCCATCTGAACATAGCCCAATTTATTCTGAACAAGCCATACTAATGTCCTACCCTCATCTCACTAATGAAGTGGTACTGTATCAAGACAGAACCCCACGCTGAACACCAGTCAAGGTGTGAAATGCATATGGTAAAGTGTTGTACTCATTAATGTGGTCAAACCATGGACCAGAGATGCCATCTATCCACTGACAACCTTAAAATTAAAACATTTTCAAGGAAAATCTCCACATTCCTCTCCTTAAATCTAATGTCTGCCCCAAATCTTTCTCTCCTGGTTAATCAATAGTTCCCAACTATTTCTTCTCTTAAACCATTGAGTTTTTCCTCTCATTACTAATTCTAGATTGTTGTTATTTTCATAGCTTTTGGTGTGGATTCTTAACATCCTCTTTTTTGTAAACTTGATCATGCACTTTAACAATGCAGTATCCTCCCACCCATGTTTCCAGTTGTCCCTCTCGATTTTTACACATTTTAGTATTTTTAAATCTCTGTCAGCATTTAACTCTTCATTTTTTTCTCTTTGTGTATTCCTGTTCCTATTCGGTCATCTCGATCTTTACACAGTTAACTCTTGATCTCTTTCTCTTTGTATACTCCTGTCCTCACACAGATACCCTAACTACTTCCTTTCTCACTGTAATCACCTTTTTTTTTACTTTTCCTTCCTTGTTAACTGATGGCTATCAGATACACCTAGACACCTTGTCTCTGTTGAATCTGTAATCACTTTGCTACAAATACTGTTTCAACTCACAAAAGATCTGCTCCAATATCTTTATACGTTTGCCTCTACCTAAATATGTTTTTGAAACTTTTCTCCTCAGACCTCATCTGAAAAGGAGGTTTTGAATAACCTAGTCAGGCTTTCACTGTAACCAAATCCAAATAAATAAATAAATAGGTAGTATCCATTGCATATTTGGTCTACTGATAAATGTGTTCACTTAGAAATGGTGGTGCATGGAAGGACTGATCGCTGGGGATCACTGTGCTATTTTTATCAGTAATTCAGCTATGCCACCATGTCTGCTGTAATCCTTTGCATATGCAGTAGTTCTCATTAGAATATTACCTCTCATTTGCATGTCATTATGTGCTTATTTGCATGTGATAAATACCACACTTATTTTCCATGGATGCACAATCACGCTACATGTGCCTTTGAATCAGCCCATCTCTGGTTTCCACCGATCATTATACTGTTTCATTTAACACAACACACTAATTGTTTCTAAATATACCCAATATACTTTTGATCAAATGTAGTAATTCTTTATTAAGGTAACAATTATTTATTAACAAAGCAAGGATATCTGTTTATAATTTTAAACCAATATGGGAATGTGTCAAATAAAAAGAATGTCTCATAAGCTACATTTCATTTTTGTTGTATTTAAACATTTTTCTTTAGAATTTAGCAAAATAACAAATACAGATATGCATATTATATATTATGCTAGTAACTTTATTAATATTAACAAGGGTTTAGCATTTATTCACCTTATTTTGATTTAGTGTTTTTGTAATCTTTTAAAGTTTCAGGATGCAGTTTTTTGAACCAAATACTTGGACTTCTCACCGTTGAGATGATTTCCTTAGAGTGTTGGCAGAGAGGTTACAGATGATGACAGTGGCTTCCTTTATTATGTTTTAACCACAACAAAACCATTGAAAATTTAGCCATGGCTGCTAGTGTGTATCCTGTTCTGATGTCAGCATATCCTGTCACAACTGCATGAAGCTGCAAGCAGATACACAACAGAGTGGTAAAATTAAATGGTAGATTTGCCATGAATTCTTGAATGAGAAAGGCAGTTTTTCATCCAAATAGAGAAACTTTTGAGTGTCATACTCACACTTTTAATACAGTTCTCAACAATTTTGATCTTGCAGGGAGCTTTCTTAGACAGATTTATGGGGGGAAGCAGCTACCTAAAGGTTGGTAAATGATATTTTAATCAATATGTAGCTGGACAGAAAGCCAAATCATTGAGGTGCGCATCATTCAGCACTGCTAAGTCTTTTCAGTTAGAAGTTATACTAAATCTTATTGTCATTAACTGGTTATTACTATTGTTATTATTTTGTAAACTGGAGTAATAGAAACTAGCATTTAAATGGTCCAGGGTCACTTTATTTATACAGTATAGCATAACATAGCTTGCACAAACACAATACCCATCTGTGTTATTCTTAATACAATATGGCTTCCCTGTAACTTCTGTTGAAATCTCATGTTGAAGTCTAATTATTGGTTCTGTAGTTCATTCCCTACTTGGCCTTAAACCACAAAGTATGTAGTTAACAGTGTGTAACTTCCTAAAGTATATGAAGACAAACAAAGATGATTTATGTGTAAAGATAAACTATATTTGTCTGACTCTTCAGAGATTGTGAAAAAGAAACAGCTTAGTAATGCTCTTGAATTTTTACATAATTTATAGACTTGTATCACTCTTCCGTGTGACCTATGTTATAATTCTTCTGCAATCATTATGAATCACACAGCAAATTCATTTGCGTAAGTAGAAGGGACATTGGTCAACCCTCTTTGCTGTTGTCTTACGCAGAAGCAGACTGTAGTGGAATTGTACCTTACTCTTTTAACATTTTTCACTTGGCATAAAGTTATTTGAATTCATCCTTAGGTGTTTTATCCAGAAGATTTTTTCATGGGCTGCAGTAATAAGTCTCTGCATTCTGAGCTCTATAGATTTTGTGATCTCAGGAACAGAACTTTGTTATTAAACTTTACTATAATGTTATTCACAGAGAATCATTTTTCTCTTGTTAAATTAATAGTGGAACCTTAGTGGATGCTTATACATATGTTCCAATGAAGAACTTATTCCTGAAATGTGTTCGGTTTCTGAACTGCTGCATGAGGTTCATTATTTTATTTCCCCAAACCAAGACCTCTACAAGGACAGCAGGTGCTCAGGCCCAAAAAGCTAAGCATAAAAAGACAAACAGCCAGCATAAACTGGAGCAAACATACTTTAATGTGCAAAAACAGACCAGGGTTGGCCCATTGGCCTTTTTCAATGTAAAACATCATCAGTACATACCCCACCTTATATAGCAAAACATAATGGAATAATTAAACCCCGTTAAACAATTATTACAAATGTTCATTAAGACCAAGTGAAAACAGTCTCCCCAGTTTCACAATCCAAGATTTTTCTTTTCTGTTTAATACATTAAGCCAACCACTTTTCATTGATCTGTGTCCCAACACTCTGTCAATAACAATAAATTTAAAGGTAGCTGTCTTATGCAGGATGATATGTTTATATAAAGCATTAGCTGAATATTTATTTCTAATACTACTTAAATGTTCTGAAATCCGTAACTTTAATGGTCTGGAAGTCTGGCCAACATAAAAAGCTGTGCAAGAGCAGACTGCCAAATAAATAGCCCAATCACTGTTACAATTACCAAACATTCTTATAGAAAAAACTTTAGATGTATTTCTACTTGAAAATTCTTTTGTTGGACAAATACATTTATAGAAACAACAACGGCCATGAGTGTAACAACCAACCACTTATGTGCCATCTATAGTAGTTTGCACAGAATTTGTTGAATGCAAAAAATGTTTGTAATGGCTAAAATAACTACTTAAAGTTTTTCCTTTCCGAAAAGAAAATTAACATTTTTGACCTAATAACTCACATAATCTATCATCTGTCAAAAGGATGTCCCAATGTTGTTGTATCAAATCTTAAAATATATGAATATTTCTGCCATAGGTAGTAGTAAATCTGATTTTGTTATCTGCGCAAAGGCCATCACTTCTGTATTTAAGAAGCTCACTTCTTGGAAGTGATTGTACCTCCTTACTGGTCTGCCATACTTTAGCCAGGACTAACCACATTCAACAAAATGATTTATTAAATCTTTGTCAAAATGTATATAATCTTCAGTATTTGAGCAGACAGATTCTATGTATTCTCATAAACTGTGACTTGAGTATATTTATTTTATTTATTTTATTTTATTTTATTTTATTTTATTTTACATTTGTTAACCGGGGGTGTCTGACTGAGCCGAAAAGGCCCTTTTTCAGCAGAGGCCCGGGGAGAAAAGCTCCACAAAGAAAAAATTACAGACACATTTAGTTATTTAGACATAATCAGTATACACACAAATTACAAGAGACATGTTTTTACAGTGGTATGCGGCACAAACAGTTACAGTGGAGAGAACAATCAAAAAAGATATTAATTTTAAAAATAAAGGTAAGTAATAGATTTGTGGTGTACAGCTGAACTTTGGAATGTAGGTAGAATACATACATAGTACACAGGTACAGTACATACATTGTAGATTAGCCAGTGTTTGTGAGTAAGATTGAAAAACTATTATCAATTGCTCTAGATTTAGTAGAAATATTGGCCGTGATATGTTTAGAATGACAGCTGGAGGCGGGAAGTAAAGTATTTGAATGGTGGGGTTTTCTATATAATGCACTGGACAAAGTCCCATCAGATAATTTAGACACAGTAACATCTAGAAAGGAAATAGATGAACCATGATAATTTACTGTAAATCGAATACCCCACTTATTTTCATTCAAATATTCAATGAATTCCTGTAAATATACAGCGTCCGATTTCCACACCATCCAGCAGTCATACAAAAATCTACACCAGATGTCAATTTCTCCAAGAAAAATATTATGATCTATATCATATATAATCTGTTCTAAATGCCCCATAAAGAGGGCAGCATAAATGGGTGCAAAAGATGCACTCATAGCTGAACCTCTCAACTGCAAAAACATTCAGTATTGAAGAAAAATACATTTTTAGATAACACATGTTCAGCCAAGCAAAACAAAAAGGTGTTGAAACCAGGACTACAAAGGGCATCCTATCTAACCAATATTCTAAAGCACATAAGCCAGCCCAATGGGGAATACTAGTATACAAGGACGTGACGTCCAATGTACATAGTAACCAATTTGACTCTATTTGGGCATCAGAAATGATATTCAGAAATTCGGTAGTGTCCTTTATCCTGGCTCTCACCCCCAATAACAATGGCTTTAAATACATAGTACGATAAGCAGACAGAGGTTGGGTGAGGGAGCCCTTACCAGAGACTATAGGTCTACCCGGGGGCTTCTGCATGTCCTTGTGAATTTTAGGAAGTAGGTAAAAATATGGAAAAGATGGATTTTAACCTTAAGATGAAACATAATACATTTATCAATAATTCCCTTACTAAGAGCAGACTCCAAAAATATATCAATTTCCTTTTTGAAATCAAATGTGGGATCATGGGATCAAATGTGTGATCATGGGGCATACAAGTATAAAATTTACTATCTTGTTGTAACTGATTATTTGCTTCAGTAACATACAAAGATTTATCCATTATAACTGCTGCTCCACTTTTATCAAGGCATTCATTTCTTCCATAGACAAATTTAAAGGAGAAACATATTGTTGACCATTTAAACCAAAGTGCAACTCCTTGAGTATGCATTTTTGAAATACCTCCACATTCTTATTCATAGGTGGAACAAATGTTGATTTATTAAACTTGAAGTCACTATTCTCACTAACACATTCAACATACTGAAAATATAATTTCAAAGTAAGCAGTCTGCAAAATGCATATAAATCTTCAGCAAAGACATCTTCAGGGACAAAAAATCCTGGAATAAAATTTAGGATTTTTCTCAGTAACAAACACTCAGATTCAGACAGAACCACTGAAGAGATATTAATCACATTACTTGAAGACACAACCTGGGTTTCAAAAAAATATAAACACAAAACTAAACTAGTAAACAAGTCGGGTAGCAGCAAAACCAATACAGACCAGTAAAAGCCAAAAAGATTTAATAAGATTAAGCGCTTTTCGTTTGCTCTGTCAGCAAACTTCTTCAGACAACAAAGGTAATCACATTGTGAGTATATATACATTTCGCTCTGGGTTAATTAGTTGATTAATCAATTAACTTACAGAGGCAACTAACTTCTCTAATTACAGAGCCATCCACTGACAATAGTAAAATACTTATGCAAAAATACTAAACAGCATTCACAACCAAATAGTGGTAGTAATAAATCTAAGAATAAAGGGAAATTCTAATAATACTAATAGTTATGGTAATAGTTGATATAAAAAATAGTAGATATAAGAAAAACTGTATATCTATATATATTATTTATATATACTAAATAACATATATTGATGTGTGTCTTTTTTGTCTATAGAACATTTCTTGTATATAAGTAAAACCATACTAGAGTAGATTTCAGTGTGAACATTCAATATAAATAAATCAAACATATATCAACAATTCACTTTACAGCTTCTCCTATCTAAAATATGTTTATATCTAATTCATGTTAAAACCAGATGTATATAAAAATGAATAATAATTAATTAGAATAATCTGACATTCTATATTAATATATTTTCCTAAATTCATCTTTTTAGACTTTTAAGCTTTAACACACTGCTCAAACTACAGGTCTCATTTATACCTGGTAGATTATATGCATTAAGTCTAATCTGCCAGAATAGTTCCAGCTCTTCGATTTGCAATGGTGCAGGACCACCTTTAACATCGAGCTCTGGCTGGTCTATAACTAAAAATCTGAACTGATGTCCAGAAAACTCTGCCACATGTTTAGCTAGGGCATTGTCTTGTTTGTTCCTGCTAATGGCATATGAGTGTTCATACATACGGTCATGGAGTCTCCTCTCCGTCTTACCGATGTAAAATGCCTGGCATCCCTGGCATTTAGCCAGGTACACTACAATTCTAGTGTTGCAATTGGCCCTACACTTCAGTCTATATTGAACATTATTTATTTCAAATCTGTTGGATTCAGTTACTAATTTGCAAAAATTGCAATTTTGGCATTTGTACATACCAGTTATTTTTTTTTTTTTTCCGACGTTGTTCATATAGTACCTTCAAATTCCTACCCTTCCTGAATATAGTGCCTGGGTATTCACCCAATTTGTTTAATATACTAGGGTTACTTGTAATAATAACCCAGTTTTTTCGTAGTATCCCTATACAGTGGTAACTGAATGTATTATAGGTTGTAATGAACTTTGTTTCTGGTGAGTCAGGTGTGGGAAGGACATTCAATTCTGTTACTACAGAATTTCCCATATTTTCTGATGTGATCTCTTGCATGGTAACTATCTTTTTCATTGACAAAATAGGTTTATACATTCCTTTAGTATGTTTGTCACTCACTTCCAAGATCAGTCCTGAAATTAGCTCCAAAGGGTAGCCTCTCTGTGTGAACATCGTTCCCAAGAGTTGACATTCCTCTTGGAAATCCTGTTCAGTAGAAACTATACGAGCTGCTCGTACTAACTGACCTTTAATTACTGAACGTTTTTGGTAAAAAGGGTGGCAGCTGGTAAAGTGTAAAAATGTGTTCAAATATGTTTCCTTCCTGTGTATTTTTGCCTGGTAACATTTCAAAGCAAGGTTTTTTGATAAATTAATGTCTAAGTAAGCTATCCTATCAGTATCAAAGGTGGAAGTGAAACGGAAGAAATCAGTTGAGGTGTTAAAAATATTTAATACTGTTTCACTCGACTTTTGGTTACCATTAAGCAGAATAAAGATATCATCTAGATACCATGTGTAAAAGACTAATTTGTTTTTAATACTGTCATTTTTGAACACATACTCAGACTCCCAGTGGGCCATCACTAAGTTAGCAATGCTAACTCCACAAGGGGAGCCCATTGCCACACCTATTTTCTGAAGAAAGAAGTTGTCTCCAAACATAAAGAAATTGTTATATAAAACAATTTCCAAGAGCTCTTTCACAAGTGAAATTTCATCTATTGTAGTCTTATTCTTAACCATAACTCGAGTTACCCACTCTATACCAGTATCTTGAGGTATACTGGTGTAGAGGTCTTTAACATCTACGGTAAGGAAGTTGTAGTTAGGGTTGAAGTCCAAACTATTTAACTTCTCTAAAAATGACCAGGAATCCTTACAAATTTGTGATTCAAGTTTAACAAATTTTTGTAAAATAGAGTCAATTACCTTGGCACATGGGTAAGTGGGTGACCCACGTCCATCGACAAGAGGTCTCATAGGTGGATTACCCAAATCTTTATGTATTTTGGGAATTCCAAAAAGGTAGGGGTACCTTGGAAATTGTGTAGACATATAATTGAATATATTTTGTTCAATTTGCCCCTCTATGAACATGTCTAATATACTATCCTTTATTACCGAATATGCATGATTGGTCTCCGAGCGGGAACTAACTTCATAGGTGGGGTCATCTAACAGGTCTACCATTCTGTTGTAGTAATCCATGTTATCAAAAATTACCAGTCCCCCTCCTTTATCAGGCTTACAGACACTAATATCATGTAATTTAATATACTCCAAAAATCCCTTCTCTTTCTGTAAAATAGGATCTTTAGTATGGATTTTACCTCTATGTTTAACGTTAAAGCGAATATCTAGTTCACACATTTGTTCAAACACAGAAATAAGTGGATGAAGGGGTGGGTTAAAAGTACTAGGAATTCTAAATTGGTCATCTTGAACTGTAGTTACATTAGACCCCATCATCAAGTTAAAGTTCAATTTCCTCGTGAAAGTTTTTAAGTCTATAATTGTTCTCACCAAGTCACAATTTTGTTTAGGGACATATGTGTTACCTTTGGAAAAGAAATCCACCATGTCCGAACCTATATCAGTAGAAGAAAAATTGTACACTTTAAAGTCATTTGTCCTATTGGTAATAATTATAGGTTTACTTCTCATAGGCACTAGGTCAGATGGACCTGAATGGAGACTAGAAAAACACTTTCTACATCTTCAGAAAGTGAAAAGTCACAAGACTCATTGACCAAAGGGATCATGTGTTGCACTAAGTTGTCATGTAATTCATTAGTGCCATAAGACATTAAATTCAAGTCTTGTTTCTCTCCTAACTCTCTTTCGTTTTCCTCTGATTCTTGTTGTACCATTGTTTGGGTCTCATCCCCGTCTGGTTCCCCTCGGAAAAATTCAAGTTTTTTGAATTACGCTGATTGTTGATGTTAGCCAGTCTTTCACTTCTCCTGACTTCCGTATAACCTTGCCTTTCAGTTTGGTTAACATCTTCATTTACTTGTACCATAGTATTAGGCAATTGATTAGTGTAATGAAACACAGTTGGCTGGTTATTGTAACCAGGGATAGAACCACCTTCAGAAACAGTTTTCCATTCTTGGGCTATAGGAGGAAGTGGATACGCTTTACCTTCCTTATATGCTGTAGTGTCTCGTTCTAATTTTTTAGCTTTGTTATTTTTAAGTTTCACCAGGTACTGGTCAATACTGGTAAAAATACGACTATATTCATATTTGTACCTGGTGAAATCATTGTCAAGTTTTATCTAAGCGTCTAATTCTGCCACTTGTTTGTTAAGGTCCTCCACCCATATAGAATAGTGCTTAACTATGCATTCAATCAACTCAAAACCTTGACGATCAAAAAGCACCAAAAGTTCTTGATGAAAGGCTGAATCAGGCACCAAACCAGTGGGAAATTGGTGGTGCCTTAAACCTTTAGGCACTATTCTACATTTCAAACATTCTTTGAAATAGGAAATTTCCAACTGCAGTTTTTTCACCTTCACTAATAGGTTATCAAAAACTTTAAGATGTGAAACAATATCAAAAACAGGATTGTTATTACCTCCTTCTCCACCAGACTGTCGCTCCATGACAGGAAAGGTCATATTAAATGAAAATCTCTCCGCTAACCAAGTTGAGAGATCAGGAAACACTGAATAATTATTCCCTTGCTGAATGCCCAAATTTGCACTCAGTGCTGTGTTGTTGTTCCCTTGCTGAGTCCCCATGTTGGCGCTCGATGGTGTAGGAACACTTTGATTAAAAGTTAGCGCTACATTCGCTTGATTGCCTAAAAGGTTTACTGAAGGATTTATTTCATGTCCATTAAGAGGCGTTGGTCTATTCAAGTGGTTAATGAAATGTAAATCCTCCATTTGAGCCAGTGGCCTTGTAGAATTAACTTGGTCGGTGTTAGGACCCGGCTCCTCCCTGTTAGGCACTTCAGTGGATGCCTGCACCATTGAACATACTCGTCGTATTCCAGCAGTAGTGAGATTGTCAGATGTTAAAGGTGGCAAGCTGTGCTGTATAGCTTGCTGTTGTTTATCCAAATAGTCAAGTCTCAAACAAATAGACTCGACCCGAGTTAAAAGAAAGTCTAGTTGGTTAACATTAGGATCTTTTTCTGATGCTGGTGTTGCTCCTGCAACACTATTACAGCTCCTCAGTATTTCAGGTGTTTTTTCTGGTTCGAAGCTATTGGTAACATTGCTCGCAGACCCAGAAGCCATTACAAACTCAAAAAAATATAAACACAAAACTAAACTAGTAAACAAGTCTGGTAGCAGCAAAATCAATGCAGACCAGTAAAAGCCAAAAAG
Source organism: Protopterus annectens (assembly GCF_019279795.1). Lineage (NCBI taxonomy): Eukaryota > Metazoa > Chordata > Ceratodontiformes > Protopteridae > Protopterus > Protopterus annectens. The sequence goes on along the minus strand of NC_056732.1, from coordinate 430,224,627 downwards.
ATTTAATAAGATTAAGCGCTTTTTGTTTGCTCTGTCAGCAAACTTCTTCAGACAACAAAGGTAATCACATTGTGAGTATATATACATTTCGCTCTGGGTTAATTAGTTGATTAATCAATTAACTTACAGAGGCAACCAACTTCTCTAATTACAGAGCCATCCACTGACAATAGTAAAATACTTATGCAAAATTACTAAACAGCATTCAAAACCAAATAGTGGTAGTAATAAATCTAAGAATAAAGGGAAATTCTAATAATACTAATAGTTATGGTAATAGTTGATATAAAAAATAGTAGATATAAGAAAACTATAAGTATTTGGTATGTACAAATGCCAAAATTGCAATTTTTGCAAATTAGTAACTGAATCCAATAGATTTGAAATAAATAATGTTCAATATAGACTGAAGTGTAGGGCCAATTGCAACACTAGAATGGTAGTGTACCCGGCTAAATGCCAGGGATGCCAGGCATTTTACATTGGTAAGATGGAGTGGAGACTCCGTGACCGTATGTATGAACACTCATATGCCTTTAGCAAGAACAAACAAGACAATGCCCTAGCTAAACATGTGGCAGAATTTTCTGGACATCAGTTCAGATTTTTAGTTATAGACCAGCCAGAGCTTGATGTTAGAGGTGGTCCTGCACCATTGCAACTCGAAGAGCTGGAACTATTCTGGCAGATTAGACTTAATGCATATAATCTACCAGGTATAAATGAGACCTGTAGTTTGAGCAGTGTGTTAAAGCTTAAAAGTCTAAAAAGATGAATTTAGGAAAATATATTAATATAGAATGTCAGATTATTCTAATTAATTATTATTCATTTTTATATACATCTGGTTTTAACATGAATTAGATATAAACATATTTTAGATAGGAGAAGCTGTAAAGTGAATTGTTGATATATGTTTGATTTATTTATATTGAATGTTCACACTGAAATCTACTCTAGTATGGTTTTACTTATATACAAGAAATGTTCTATAGACAAAAAAGACACATATCGATATATGTTTTGGCTTTTACTGGTCTGCATGGGTTTCAAAAAGTTCAGCATTGCCTCCAAAGACCCATTGTTTCCTATTTTTGGAACTATGCTTCCTACCCCCCCCCCTTCTTTTTCCAAAGATAAAGGGGCCAGATCAGAATTCAGTGGCAGATTGTCCTATACCACAGTACAGGACTTTTTTGTAGCTGTTGGAGTTTGCTGCCCATCAACCTCTGTATCCATATATGAAGAAGAATCTTCCCCAGAAGTATCACTCATAGATTTTTTCCAAATGAACTTGCTTCTTTTCCTTTTTTGCCCATTAGGCATAAATTCTTTCTGAGCAAATCTAACATTTTTGCCTTTTTTTACCATTTTTAATGTACTCAAAGGGCTTACCTAATTGGTAATCCCTCGAATCTCAATGAAATTTACTTTCTTTTCTTTCTTTTAAACTTTGTTCAAAGAGAAACAATTCTTCTCTAAGCTTATTAAAACATTCTTTATATATAACAGAACCGTCAAAAGATTTTACCTTCTCACACTTTTGAGCAACTTCCGGTAAATATAAATTTATTTTTCGTTCATAAAAGTCATGTAAAGTTCTAACAATCTGTAAAGAAGTTTTTTTGCTGAATATCAGCCCAAGATGACAATAATATATCATCCGGCTGACCAACTAAAGGTTTAATACGGACTCTCAGGCCCCTACGAGTAATGCCTTTTTCTAAATAGGCCTTAAAAAGTCTTAAATGCCATACAGAAGATCTTACATTTTTCATATGTTTTATAAGCTGGTCAAACAAAGAAGTACACTTTTGATCAGGACTGCTTACTACCTGACTTCCCATAATATTTGTGTTACCCATCCCAAAAACTAGGATGTCTTCTTTATCCACTGATAAGCCCTTTAAAATGGCCGCTATATCCATAGTTCAAGAAAGCTGACTGTTTGTCACCTTGGTTAATACCACACAATATTATAAATTGTACATAAATAAAAGTTTTATTCTTCACAAAAACAACTCAATTACTACCAACCAGATAACAGTTGATAATAAAGCCCCAAATGTTATACCATAACAAAAAGGAGCTTATAATAAAAAATCTTAACACTTTATATGCAATCACAATACACCAAAATGTAGCAATGATGTATATCCCATAACACCCAACAATTTTAAAGCACAGAGGAGCTATAACCAGGTCCAGAGAAACAAATAAATATATTTCAGAGCTCCAAGAATTTCCAAAAACATTCACTTATCAATAAAGATGTTTAAGTCCATGTCCACATTATCCAGAATCCGTTGAGCTTATAATTATATCTGGCAGAATGGTATTCACTTTTTCTGTTCAATTATCACCAAAATCTGAAGAACCAATGGTATTCACCTCTTATGGCCTTCCTGGTATTTGCCCAACAGTCTTGTGAAAACAATGTAGAAAGTATTTCGTAGTGCATATATTCATAAGCAACACAATCCAGGACATGAACAAATATTACACATTGATATTCTCCCTAATAAAAGGAGAACAAAATATCTTAAAAAGAAATTCTATAGAGCCCCTTGTCTCTGATGAACAAACATTAACTCTGGACCCCATCCTTCTTTTTCATGTTATACACCACCGGAATTATTCCTTTATAACCCCACTTGTGAGTGTATAAAAAAATACATCTTTGTACATTGAAAAAATTTATTTTTTCTACTGCCAGCTTTCAAAAAATAAAGACTTGTTTAAATAAGCTTAGAGAAGAATTGCTTCTCTTTGAACAAAGTTTAAAAGAAAGAAAAGTAAGTAAATTTCATTGAGATTCAAGGGACTACCAATTAGGTAAGCCCTTTGAGTACATTAAAAATGGTAAAAAAAGGCAAAAATGTCAGATTTGCTCAGAAAGAGTTTATGCCTATGGGGCAAAAAAGGAAAAGAAACAAGTTCATTTGGAAATAATCTAGGAGTGATACTTCTGGGGAAGATTCTTTTTCATATAGGGATACAGAGGTTGATGGGCAGCAAACGCTATCAGCTACCAAAAAGTCCTGTACTGTGGTACAAGACAATCTACCACTGAATTCTGATCTGACCCCTTTATCTATGGAAAAAGAGGGGGGGGTAGGAAGCATAGGTCCAAAAATAGGAATTGATGAGTTTCTGCAGGCAATGATCAACTTTTTGAAACCCAGGTTGTGTCTTCAAGTAATGTAATTAACATCTCTTCAGTAGTTCTGTCTGAATCTGAGTGTTCATTACTGAGAAAAATCCTAAATTTTATTCCAGGATTTTTTGTCCCTGAAGATGTCTTTGCAAAAGATTTAAATGCATTTTGCAGACTGCTTAATTTGAAATTATATTTTCAGAATGTTGAATGTGTTAGTGAGAATAGTGACTTCAAGTTTAATAAATCAACATTTGTTCCACCTATGAATAAAAATGTGGAGGTATTTCAAAAATGCATACTCAAGGAGTTGCACTTTGGTTTAAATGACCAACAATATGTTTCTTCTTTAAATTTGTCTATGGAAGAAATGAATGCCTTGACACACTTGAAAAATAATAAAAATATTGTTAGTGTTTGAGCTGATAAAGGTGGAGCAACAGTTATAATGGATAAATCTTTGTATGTTACTGAAGCAAATAATCAGTTACAACAATATAGTAGATTTTATACTTGTATGCCCCATTATCCCACATTTGATTTCAAAAAGGAAATTGATGTGTTTTTGGAGTCTGCTCTTAGTAAGGGAATTATTGATAAACATATTATGTTTCATCATAGGGTTAAAAATCCATCTTCTCCATATTTTTACCTACTTCCTAAAATTCACAAGGACATGCAGAAGCCCCCGGGTAGACCTATAGTCTCTGGTAAGGGCTCCCTCACCGAACCTCTGTCTGCTTATCTTACTATGTATTTAAAGCCATTGTTATTGGGGGTGAGAGCCAGGATAAAGGACACTACCGAATTTCTGAATATCATTTCTGATGCCCAAATAGAGTCAAATTGGTTACTATGTACATTGGACGTCACGTCCTTGTATACTAGTATTCCCCATTGGGCTGGCTTATGTGCTTTAGAATATTGGTTAGATAGGATGTCCTTTATAGTCCTGGTTTCAACACCTTTTTGTTATGCTTGGCTGAACATGTGTTATCTAAAAATATATTTTTCTTCAATGCTGAATGCTTTTGCAGTTGAGAGGTTCAGCTATGAGTGCATCTTTTGCACCCATTTATGCTGCCCTCTTTATGGGGTATTTAGAACAGATTATATATGATATACATCATAATATTTTTCTTGGAGAAATTGACATCTGGTGTAGATTTTTGTATGACTGCTGGATGGTGTGGAAATCGGACGCTGTATATTTACAGGAATTCATGGAATATTTGAATGAAAATAAGTAGGGTATTCGATTTACAGTAAATTATGATGGTTCATCTATTTCTTTTCTAGATGTTACTGTGTCTAAATTATCTCATGGGACTGTGTCCAGTGCATTATATAGAAAACCCCACCATTCAAATACGTTACTTCACGCCTCCAGCTGTCATCCTAAACATATCACGGCCAATATACTCAAGTCACAGTTTATGAGAATACATAGAATCTGCTCAAATACTGAAGATTATATACATTTTGACAAAGATTTAATAAATCGTTTTGTTGAATGTGGTTACCCCTTGGCTAAATTTAGGCAGACCAGTAAGTAGGTACAATCACTTCCAAGAAGTGAGCTTCTTAAATATAGAAGTGATGGCCTTTGCTCAGATAACAAAATCAGTTATACTACTACCTATGGCAGAAATACTCACAGATTTTTAGATTTGGTACAACAACATTGGGACATCCTTTTGACAGATGATAGATTATGTGAGTTAAAAATGTCCAAAAACTAATAGGCACAAGACAAGATGAGCGTACACTGCAAAGTCCAACAAGGTTTATAAAACTTACTGAAAGTAGTAACAGCACTTTTAGAGGCACCCCAGGGACATTTAAATGTGAGGCATGTAACCAGTGTTGACACATTGCTACAGGGTCAAAATTCATTATTAGGGGGCGAGACTATTTCCTGAAGAACAAGTTTAACTGTAACTCCAAAGCCTTAGTCTATGTAGCATTATGTCAGTGCTGCCCTATTTTCTATTTAGGCAAGACTAACCGTAAGTTTAAGGAAAGGATTTACGAACATGTTTATTACATTAACAAAAGGAAAATGGAGAGCCCACTAGCTAGACACTGCATTGAAAACCCTAACCACAGTTTCAAATTTAAGGCCATCGACTCAACTGAGATGAATAGTAGAGGAGAGGCGTCTATACTTATGTCTGAGAAATTGGAACTTTCATGGCAGTTTAGACTCAATAAATGCTTTCCACCGGGCTTGAATGAAATGACTTCTATTTTATGTGTGCTAAAATTAAAGAGCCTTTAGAGATAGTAGCTGTACACACATTATTTTTGTTGGATGGTTAAATAATAGATGCTCATTAGCCCTAGGGAGGTTACAACTGCTAAGTTACACCCACCTTTTATAGGTTAAAAGAAACATTACACAATACAGTTTTTTATGAAAAGATTACTACTTCCACAGGTCCCTGAACATTTAGCTATAAGTAAAGTGAACTAACTACGATTATACTATTTAATTTACTGCATGTTCCATTACAAGACAACAGAACTTTGTTTTTGGCACTCATTTTACCTAATGACTTAACAAAAACAAACTGTTTGCCTTCAGTATTTTAGGATTATACCTTTAAATTATGTGATTGTGCTTAATTGGCTTAATTGTATTAACAAGTATGAGTCACTAGGATAGTACTTAAACTTGTTTTCTTTCTGACACTATTGTCTGAAGAAGTTAGGAGAAATGTTTCCTAACGAAAAGTGCTTTACACTTTGTGTCTTGGATTTTGTGCAGCCAGATCGTTTTTAACTTTTTATTGCTTGGCAGTTACCAGAGTGTGCACCGGACTACTGATTGCTGTAAGCTTGTTTTACTCAGCTATTAAACCTTGTTGGACTTTGCAGTGTACGCTCGTCTTGTCTTGTGCCTATTAGATTATGTGAGTTATTAGGTCAAATATGTTCATTTTCTTTTCGGAAAGGAACAACTTTAATTTGTTATTTTAGCCATTACAAACATTTTTTGCCTTTAACAAATTCTGTGTAAACTACTATAGGTGGCACACAATTGGTTGGTTGTTACCCTCCTGGCCGTTGTTCTTTCTGTAAATGTATTTGTCCAACAAAAGAATTTTCAAATAGAAATACATCTAAAGTTTTTTCTATAAGAATATTTGGTAATTGTAACAGTGATTGTGCTGTTTATTTGGCAGTCTGCTCTTGCACAGCTTTTTATGTTGGTCAGACATCCAGACCATTAAAGTTACGGATTTCATAACATTTAAGTAGTATTAGAAATAAATATTCAGCTAATGCTTTATATAAACATATCATCCTGCATAAGACAGCTACCTTTAAATTTATTGTTATTGACAGAGTGTTGGGACACAGATCAATGAAAAGTGGTTGGCATAATGTATTAAACAGAAAAGAAAAATCTTGGATTGTGAAATTGGGGGGGGCTGTTTTCACTTGGTCTTAATGAACATTTGTAATAATTGTTTAATGGTGTTTAATTATTCCATTATGTTTGGATATATAAGATGCGGTATGTACTGATGGTGTTTTACATTGAAAAAGGCCAGTGGGCCGAAACCGGTCTGTTTTTTGTACATTAAAAGATGTTTGCTCCAGTTGAGTGCTGGCTATTTGTCTTCCACGACATGATTCCCAGTTTTGTTCACCTGTTTACATGGCAGTTTGCATTAAAGTATTGTGTGCTTAATTTCTTCCCATTTTGGCCTTTCAGCCTTTAGTTTTTCTGAATAATCTGTCAGGGTGAGGCATGAGAAATGAGTTCCAACATCTATGACTGGCTCAGTTTCTTTCTTCCTCACCTTGCCCTACCTACTAGCGGTGTAGGGGCCTCCTTGAGCAAACCTTGTCAAACTGCTCTTCACTGCTTGGAATGCCATAGTTTTAGGCCTTTCAGTTAGCTGCAGAGTTGCCACTGAACTTGTGTCTATTGCACTACAGGCATCACACAATCAGTTAGGTCTTGCTGTTCCTCTCCCACTGCGAAGATAAGCAGACATTGAGAGCGCAGTCCTGTTCCTTCCTGGTTGGCTCCTCGGCAGCCAGCCTCATTCATTGAACTGATATCCACTGGGACTATGAGGGCATTACATAGTGCCACAGATTCAGCTTGATTCTCATATATTGTTATCAAACAATCTCTGTAATGCAACTAGGCTAAAACAAGCAGTCACACGAAATGACTGATACGCTATGTAAGCCAAGCTAAAGGAAATTTGAGGCTCAGTTGTAAATATGAAAAACATGGCTTATTCAAACAAACAGATATGGCAAGCTGCTACTAAGTAATCTAGGCTTTTGATACAAGATGGTATCAACACCAGTTATAATACTCCAAACAGGGTTAATGCAGACAAATTATTGGTGCCAAAGTCATGGATTAAAGCTAAATGCAAAAAAAAAATGCATTATTAATCCCTTTAGAAAAGCTAACATCCTGCCAATTACATCATAGACAGCACCCCACTAAGTGTAGACCCAGAAGTATATGGTCTGGGTATTCATGTTGATAGCAACCTGAACTTTGACCACCATGTATCCACAGTAGTAAGGAAATCCTTCTATGTGGCATCACATCTACATCTAAGGATGTTATAATCCCATTATACTCAGCCCTCATCAGATCAGTAATTGAGTGCAATGTTCCCTTTTGCATGTACCTCACCATATCCCTACAACAACTGGAGAGACCACAGAGGTTTCCCACCAAGAAATTATAGGGTACACAAAAGAAGTCTCACTCAGAAAGACTGAAAGCCCTGTCACTGTATTCTGTCCCCTACAAGTTGCTAAGGGGTGATCTGTGCCTGGCTTACAGGGTAGTCTCTGACCAGGCCTTGATGAAAATGATAAACATTCACAAATCAAATGCTCTAGAGATCTTAACCTAGCCTCTGATATGAACAGGTCACTTTGGAGAGATAGATACATCTCCTAGAGGCTACCACTTCTCTGGAACAAGCTGGCAATTCATGTGAAACAGATCTTGTCCCTGACACTCTTTAAATGCAACCTAGATCAATGGACTACAACTTCACACCTGGGGTGGTGCCCATGTCCATCCTGGACAGAGGAAGTCATTATTACCTACCATAGAACCTTACCTCAGTAAACTTCACTCACCTAACCACTGAAAATTGGCAAAAATCAAGATACATATAGCTAGGCTTGTAAGGGCTCTAGGGACAATAGCCTAGTAACCGTCTATAAACCTATGAACCAATATTAGTTTAAGCACTATTGGTTATCTCTGTAATATTAAAAAATCCCTGGTCTTTGATTACCCATGGGCATGCATATATATTGCTAAGTGCAAAGCCATACACACAGCAATGTAATTATTAATAGAAAGACAGTAGACTGTATTCTATCTAATTGTTACCTAGAATGTCTTGGAAAAAAGGTTTAAGTTCCATGCAGTTTGAGGATGACAAAGTATGACATATCGGCAAGGGAAAACTTCTATTTAACATTTCTTGTACACCACCCTCAAATTTCAATATTCCCCAATGGTTTCATTGCAAGACACTGTGAAACAAGTGCTGACTAAGCATCCATATGGGTCAGAGATAGAGTCAATGTAATTTTAAGTTATAGTCTGTCTTACGGATTTGGCATAAGCAAGTCATATATCTGAAGGGCATAGAGGGAAATGACTCAAAAAAGGTTGAAATAGCACACAGAGGATAAATAAAATTAAAATAGAAAATATATCAAAGGAAAATTAATTGAAAGATAAAGATACAGGCATTGCATGGGTGAAAAGATGGAAAAACAGTAGCTCTTCATCAAAATAGTTGCTTCTTCCTGGAAGTTCATTGAACATGGTGACAGAAAACCGGTGTACCATCTTAAGACTACATACATTAAGAATGATGTTGATTATAGCAATGCTAGAGGTGTTTAAAGCAGTGGTATGTATGGAAAGAAAAATAAACATTGGCTGGGTCCAATATGCATACTGTTTAATTCTTAGCACGCAAATTCTGGAAAAGCCTAAACTAATGTGAGGGGGTGGGGTGTCAAAGACTTAAAAATAGGAACAAATTTTACATATTGCTCTTATAAATTTAAAGTAGCTAGAATTACAGGATTTGTGTTAGCATGCATTTTCTGAAAAAATATGAAGTCTGAAACTCAAATGTATGTTATTATTTAGTGACATTAATACTCAGTCATTTGCCAGAACATGACAACCTTTTTAAGGAACAGACCAAAAATATGAGGCAAAATTCTGGGCATTCAACAACAATTTGGACAGCTGAGAGGTAGCTAACACTCCATATCTGTCTTCATGTTCTGCCTTTTTATAAAATGGGTAATCATCTCCATACATTAAATGTAGCTCCTATTTTATAGCACAAATCAAGCAACAGGCTATTTAAATGTATTATGAATGCTTACAATGTAAAGAAAAGTAACAATAACACAAGGAAATTAAATGTCTTTGTTTTTATAGCTTTCGTTCAGTAGAGTATGAATAATAATTACATTCTACAAATGCTAAGAATTAATGCATTACTTTGATGACATGGATATCCAAAAACAGTAGAATGTTCCAGTACTGGCTTACCTGCATGCAGGGCACATTATGGGAACATTTCCTTGTAGACTCATCTGTCACTTCAGTTTACTTAGGCTGGTTGTTTAACCTAACCATTCAGATTCTGGTTTGATTCATTCATTATTCATTATATGGGAACTATATCAGAACATCAAAGTTTTAAAACTTCGAATGTTCTAATATCAAACCGTTTTGAGTGAACGCTAAAAACAGTGAAGCTGCAGAACACCGAATTCTTTCCTAGGGAAAGAATTCAGTTGGCTGGTTCTGTGGCTTCTCTATTTTCAGTGCTGTGGTGGAAATTTACGGGCTGGGTTCAGGTAAGTGTGCGATTGTGTGGTTGTTAGGATTAGGGTGCGGGTTAGGTGAGTTAGGGTTAGGGCGCGGGTTAGGTGAATTAGGGTTAGGGGCGGGTTAAATGAGTTAGGGTTAGGGCACGGATTAGGTGAGTGTGCAATAGTGAAGGACCTTAGGGTTAAGGTTTGGGTTAAGGTAAGTGGATAGATAGTAGTGTATGTATAGTTTAGTGTAGGGTTAGTTGTAGGATTATAAGTGTATGTGTGTGTTTTGATGTTTTTTAGGTGTGCTTGTGTTGAGTGTATGTGTTTCGGAATAACAAATTTTTTCCCAAGGAAAATAAATTGCTGTTCTGAATGTTCGATATTATGTGGTTTAGATACTTTAGGTTCAATGAAATAGCGTTCGCTATTTTCATCTTTCAATAACGTGATATAAACACTTTATATGTCACATGGCACTGACCAGTTTGCTTTGTTCCCCATAATTCTTGAAATATTGCTATTTTTATAAGTAGTGGACTTAAAGCTTCTAAGTGCAGTTAGCAAAGCTCTCAGAAAGGGGCACTATCAGCAGATGATTTGCATTGTTATAAAAGAGTGTAACTCAGTATAGCATACCGCTTTACTAATATAGCCTAGCTTAAAATTCATGAATTATTTTGTTTAAATCAATGTACTAATTTGTCTACCAAGTAGGTCATTCATATTAATTATGTAGGAGTAATAAGAAATTTAATTTATCACCTTATATGAAATGAAGCAGTTTATGCATGACATTTTTGAAATAATTTTTCCATGCAGCATTTTGCGATGGAATTACTTATTAACATAGTTCTATACTTGAGTTTTATTATTATAAAAAATGATTATAGAGTGCTACTCCTTTTTGGACTTTATGATATATGCATATACCAGGTGCACTACATTGGTGTAAGAAGTTTGAAGTACATGTACATACATGAAGTTTAATATTTAGATTTTAATTAATATATTGGTGGGTTATCATAAGAGTTTAAAGTAAAACCATATGGAGTCTTATTTACCTTTTTAAATCAATGTATTTAATAAGCCTCCATATGTGTTTTATCAAAAGGGCGGGAAGAATCTGTGGGAAGCACATGAAAATATTTGTTCATTTGGAGGAATCTGAAGGGTTGACCATGGTATTTTGGTCTGACCTTGCTTGTCAAGAGGTTTTAGCTCTTCACTCCCCTAACTCAAAAGTAACATATGTGTTGTGAGATTTGTTTTAAACAGTAAAATGGAAGTCAGACTATACATTTAGATGTTACATTGTTATACAGCCCTCATTTGGGCCCAGTAGAAGTCAGACTATACATTTAGATGTTACATTGTTATACAGCCCTCAGTTGGGCACAATAGAAGTCAGACTATACATTTAGATGTTACATTGTTATACAGCCCTCATCTGGGCACAATAGAAGTCAGACTATACATTTAGATGTTACATTGTTATACAGCCCTCAGTTGGGCACAATAGAAGTCAGACTATACATTTAGATGTTACATTGTTATACAGCCCTCATCTGGGCACAATAGAAGTCAGACTATACATTTAGATGTTACATTGTTATACAGCCCTCATCTGGGCACAATAGAAGTCAGACTATACATTTAGATGATACTTTGTTATACAGCCCTCATTTGGTTTGTGCATTGTCATACTGCAAGGACTTGCATGTGTCATTGATGCTGACAACTATGCCAGTAGGAGTATAACAGGCCATCTGGGTCTTCAAGGTGGACAATTAGAGTGTGTGTCAGTTTAAGACAAGTCATTCATACAGAGCATCAGACGTTTAGGATGGTGTTGGAGGAATGGATCACATTTTTGTGACAATGACAACATCATTAATGCCATCTTGGCAAAAGAAATGCCTGGCAATCAACTTCCATATCTTGTCATAAAAACTCTGTGAATGGACAGTGCTATTAAACAAACTGTGATGCAATACCGGAAGAACACCTCAAGCTGGAAAACATTGAAAGAACTATTTGGAAGAGCGGAATAACCTTCACAGCAATGCTTAAGGGGTTAAAGCCTTTGGGACATCTATTTGCTGGTGGTGCTGTGCATAATGTGAGTGCTCGATAATGCAAATGTGCTTTATATATGGAGCATGGAGCTTAACAAACTGTGAAACAAGGAAAGCTAGTTGGAGTCAAAAATGAAATGCAAAATGGATAACTTGATCTGCTGGGTGTGATTGAAATGTTTTTTCACAGGATGATCCAGATCTGAAGAACACAGGCTATGTCATGCTAGAAATGAGGGCAGAGTAGAAAAGACCAGATTTCTAATTAAGAAGACGTTTGCAAGAACTGCAATGAAATACAACGCGGTCAGCGAACACAATATGTCCTTGCAGGTTACTTCTATTAATATATGACCACAGATCAGTTATATGCCCCAACAAAACAGGCAGAAAAAGATGAAGGTGATGATTTCTGGCAGCAAGAACAAGCTGAAATTGATAGAATATTCAAACAAGATATGATTATAGTCATGGGTGATCAGAATAAAAAAGTTGAAAAGAAAGAAAAAAATTAAAGGGAGGAAAACACAGACTCAGTTACAGAAATGAAGTGGGTGAACATCTAATATAACTTTGAAATACAAACTACCTGTTCCTTTCAAACTGCTTCTCTCAGCAACCTAAGCTATGACTGGACATGTGGACTTCACTCGCTGTACTGGAAAGAAGTCAGATTTACTATATTTGTGAAATCAAACAATGGAAATGCTCAATATCAATTAAAATGCATGACTAACTGTAGTAGTCTTAGTCAGATTCTAATATACAAAATTAAACTAAATTCAAAGAAGAATAATCCAGCAAGGTAGCTAATAAAATATGATCTTGTAAATATGCTACAGGTATTGAAACTCTCTCTGCAAAACTGATTCTCTGCATTAAATACAGATGATATAGTACCAGAATACTTACATGAAAACATCAAGAAAGTTGTATTTGAAGAAAAAGTTCACATAAAAAGACAAAAGACAAATGGGTCAAAATGTCTGGCTATTGAGGCTTTTATAATATTTATAAATGTAGAAAAATTAAAGCTTAATTAAAAGTAAGTAAAAGCTAGGTGAAACGGGTAGTTGTGAAACGTAATCTGAAAAATGTCAGTATGCTGACAGACCAGACAAAGAGAAGTATAACACTCTCATACATAAGGACATTGCATGAGATAATAATGGAAAAAGAGCATGGCTGATTCTTCTAAAACTTCAAGGCCTAAAGATAAAATTCCAGCCTAAAACTGCAGCTCTAAAGGGTGCTCAACAATCTACATTGAATAATTTTGAGAAGATAAAGAAAGTGTATTCCCAGGGAAGTATTATAGTTTATTCAGTTCATTTCCTGATTCCACTGTGATGTTTGCATGTTTCGTTAGCTTTACATGCATTTAGCCAGTTCTGATGGTTTCTATCTGCTATTACTCTAGGAGTATATATATTAAGGTAATTTCCCCATTTTTCTCATATAGCATGTTTTCCAGTTTTATTTGTTTATTTGAAACTTTTAGCAGATGTTTGAGTTTCTGAGTATTGTATTATTAATCTGGGATTATTTCAGTTTTACTGTGCTGGCCTATGTAGACAGTTTCATTGATTATTGGAGCTGGCTCTATACTATTGTTATTACTTGTCAATTAAAATTATATCTATGATTAAACAAAAAAATAAAAAATAATAAAATGGACCACCAAGGTCAATTGTTCCACTTTACTCAGACACACAAAAACCAAACGAACTAAGCGCTTTCACCAGATGCCAAGTCCAGCTTCATCAGAGTCATTTGGTTAAACATCAAATAAGTTTTTAAATAAATACTTAGTCATCTTAAGAACCAATCACAGGTAATGTGTCTGTGACCTCATACAATTGTCATTTCACATTTAAAGAAACAGTTCATAAAGCCTGTCCATACAATTGTTGCAAATTCTATACACTAGTTAAAACATTGTCAACTCACACTATCAATTACTATATGGGTGAAAATGCAACTAAACATTATAAAAAACATTAAAAAACATTAAAACCATTATATAAATGTAAATATATAAACTTATATTGTCAACAAAGTAATGTGTGTATATAAAGCACAGACTGTGCTAGATCATGTTAGCCCTAAGTTTTAAAATGGGCATCAGGGTAATGCTATCATTTAACCCTGGTGAAGTCGAGGCATTTAACCTAAGCTGCCATTGTACTTCCATAGTTTCTACTTCAAGATTAATGTCTCCCCTCTTTCACTAATACATACTCTATCTACAACAAAAAATAAAAACGTTTTGAAATTCATACAGTGTTGACTATGTACATAAAGTGCATTGTGCTCATCTCTACCTTTAATACTTTTCAAATGTTCCAAAATTCTATCATACAGCCTGCGTATAGTCTTTCCAACATAGAAAGCTTCGCAGACTGTGCAAGTTGCCACATAGACCAGCTTAGTACTATTACAATTACATTTACCAGGGCATGAAATAGAAAATTTGTGGTCTTTTATACATAAGGACCATCATTAATAAATTGACAATATCTGCACATACCACACTTAGTCATTGATGAGGTATTGTAGTTCTTCTTGGTAGGGTTACATTTAAGTATATTTTTCATATTCCTACCCCTACCGTGCACTATTTGTGGTTTTGTACCCAAAATGTCTTAGTAGTTTTGTTTAAACAAAATCTCCATGCAGTTTTAAACTAGAAACAAGTTGTGGAACTACTGGGTTATATTTTACCACAAATACCTCACCAGACTTATTGTTGTCATTCACTTTGTGGATCACCGATAAATTATGTCTTAATGTTGGGGTATATACTTTTTCCCTTTTTCTCATATCTTTTTTTTTAACACTTAATATTAACTTAAGTGGATATCCCCTCTGTAAGAAAATACCAACCGATTTAAAAATGTCTTGCTTAAACACCATATTATCACTAACCAGTCTTGATGTTCTTATCATCTGCCCCTTAATTATTTCTTTTCTTTGATGGTAAGGCTGACAACTATCAAAGTGTAGTAGTGAATTTGAATAAGTATCCTTTCTATAAATATTACTACATAACCCTTGTGGTGTTTTTTTCAGGGCAATATCAAAAAAATTAATGTCTTATTTATGCCATGAATAAGTAAACTTAAAAAAATTGGTCGTACCATTCAGATATTCAATAAATTCACCGATATTAGTACTGTCACCACTCCACAAGATGAGTATATCATCCAAAAATCTATTGTAAAGCAGAATGTTTTGCTTGTATTTGGATGAAAAAAATATAAGAATTCTCCCAAGAAAGTAAAACTAAGTTGGAGAATACCAGTGGCAGCTGGTGACTTCAAATCAAAGGGGGGCTGCAGGAGACAGTTGAATGGCTAGGGCCAATGAGAAGAGGTGTGACCAACTAGAAAGGGGCGGAGCTATGCTGAAAACCACAAAAACTGGGACTTTAGTTAAATACAATGCCCTGGTTGCCAAACCGTCATTATGAGAGTCCAATCAATACAAAATGAAGTGGAGAAGAAAAAAAATATTTCAATGCATTGGCTACATGACAGCTTAATATCTAGATGGAAACAAAATGGTTTTGAGGCATGAAAAAATAAATTACTTTTTAAATCCATTACTCGAATGCCAGGCAAAATCAAGTATAAAAAAACAAGCAGCACTCGACTCAAACCACTTCTCCTTGCACTGCAGTTTTAATTATAATTTATATTCAGATTTATCAAACTACCAAGTAATATGCTGAAAGTAGCAATCTCTGTGATACCCCCACTTATAAAAATGTTTCTTATCCAAAAAAGACCTGCTGCCTGACAACTATCTACTTGTTTCATGGGGAAACATGATCAAAGTAAAAAAATGAACAGCAAACAAGAAACAAGCTCAAGATAAATTGCTTAAAGGATTGCTGCGCAGATTATGGACCACACATGATAGATTGGCATTCTGTTTAGTTTACGGGTAAAGCCTGCAAAGATGACTGCAAGTCCCCAACAAATGTAATGAGCTTCTGAAAATAATGTAATCCTCTCCTTTATTACAAATACTGTCATATGCATTTCAATACCTAAGGCTTATATATTATTTAATTATGTAAATATTCTCTGCATGGCAACAACAAAAAGGCTTTCAATGTTGGTAATTCTTTAACAGTATGCTTATTAAAACTTACTTGCATCTTACAATCTCAGACAAGCTTACCTGATGGTCATTAAAGCATTGTTACTTAGAGCAACAGGCAGTGCAACAACATGCATTTTCTGAATAATAAGAAGCATAAATCAACAGTATAAAAATATGACAGAAAACCAGAACATTCTGCAAAATCAAGGACAGATGAAAAGCCACTGTAGTACTTGTGTCTACCTTGGACGGGGGGATAATCTGCACACTTACACTGCATAACTGCTCCTTGCCTTGCTTGGACACATCCAGAGTCACTACATGGGGGGGGGGATGAGGTGCAACAAGTATGTCACAATTTGAAATGTCTCTGGCTGAAGGTGATGCCCCTGACACATCTGTCATACCTCTCAGCCTAAGAGCAATAAATCTGGACAAAGCCATAAATATTTTAGTGGGACAAAGGCCCAAAAATAAGGACATTTTTTAAATTTTAAATGTAAACTTAGAAAGATAATAGAATAGTAGATTTTGATTAGTATGAATTTTCTGAAGGGTATGAAATCTGAAACTCAAATGTCTGTCATTATTTTCTGACTTCAATTTTTAATGATTTGCCACTAATTTGCCAGAAAAAACACAATTGTATAAAAAATGGACCAAATATGTGATGCAAAAATATTAAATAGCTACACAATACAGCTAGGAACCTATCGAAGAAGGGGCACTTTTTTAATATTAGTACTGTTAATTTGAGCAGCTGACAAAATAAGAAAATCTACATGCATTTCTGAAATAAAAGTAATCTATAACGCTGATCATTACAATTATTTATTAATTGTCAACCCCCCCATATTGTCTTCCAAAATTGCCATTTTGTAGAGCGATTATTAGGGGGAGAGCAACATTTTGGCCAAAGTCGGGGCAGGTGAGAGGTTTGGATATACCTAATTGAATTGTATAAAGCAATTTATTTGCATGTACCTCTCAACCTCTTAATGCAGGAAATCTGGACAAGGACAAATATATTGGGGGAACATACAGACAGTACTAAAAATTGTTCTTGTATAAACTTAGACAGTTGACAGAATAACAGGTCTTGCATTAGCATGCATTTTTCTGAAGGGTATGAAGTCTGAAACTCAATGTATGCATTATTTAATTACTTCATTCCTAAATGATTTGCCAGAAAACCATACATTTTATGAGGAACAAACCAAAAATAAAAAGCAAAAATCTGGACAGTAAAGAGGTATAGTTCAGCCGGGGCTGTCTTTGAGTTTGCCACCCTTCCCCATCACAAAATCATGGTTGAATGGGGCCTCCCCCCTGCAGCCATTCCAATATGCCATTTCTTGGCTATTTTACCCCATTTACCATAAGCACTGTAATGTGTATACTGCTTTACTTCTACAATGATTTGGATTTCATTTAAAAGTTTTATTTTACATTTTACAGCACAAACATTAATAGACATCTGCTAAACAAAGCAATGCAGTCTCATAGGTTCATAGGTGTGTACTAGGCCAATGGCCCTGGAGCCTTTACAAACCTACCCCATAGAAGTGCCCTGGCAACATGCCACCATTAGTTCTCAGTGCCTCTATCAAGTAGAGGCACTGAAGTGATACCAGAGGTGAGCTTTCTATTTCCCATCCACTCATCAAGATTTCTATTGAAATGGGCCAGTGAGGTGCTCTACTTGACATGTATGGGAATGTCTATTCCAGAGCATGGGCAGTCTCTGGGTTATGAACCTGTCCCTCCAGCATGGTCTGTTCATTGCGGTAATGAGGTTGAGGACCCTGGAGCCTGTGGTGTGGAGGGATTGGGATTTCTTTAGGTGTTACATTTCTAACAGGGCTGGGTCAGACATGGCTTTGTAAGTCTCACAATGAAAATAAACCTAGCATTAAAACTTCTCTGCCCTTGAAACTCACATTCATTGAAACACCATTCATTAACACCCACATTCAAAGAAAATGCATCTGGCAAGTGGCAGATAAAGATTAACTTTGGGCTGTAGTCAAATCATATGCCCCTTGCACATGAAACATACATGTGTTCTTTGATAAGCCTTCCTGACTGTATTAAATTATATTCCTTGTATAATACACTACTGTAGTTAGAGGGCATTTTAAATTTATTGTTTTGAGCATTTTTTTCCAGTAAACAATGAAACAAAATGCATGCACCAATAATGACAAAACTGCTCAATTCAGAACATTTTCATCATAAAAGTATACTCAAACTTCTACAGTCCACCGGTACCAGTAAATATGCACAATCTCTGCAGAAGTAAAAGTCATCTAAATAATTCCACATTAAAGAGATCTGTAACTAATGAAGAGGTTTCTGCTAGCAAACAACTTTATATTTCATTGTTTCATCTACAAATAAAGCACCTGTTGCCTTGAGGAATAAATAAAATATAAAAAATAAATAAATAAAATGATAATCTAGTAATATTGCAATAGAGAATGGATGGCAATCTGATAACAGGTTGATAGTTACTAGGTATCTCCACCAAAGAGGACATTCTCAGGACTGCAGCATCAACCCCCTTTAAAAGTACAATGCAGTACAGTATCAGCAATGCAGCTGCATACTGTGGGAGTAGAACCCACAGTCTTCTGCATTGAAAGCAAGTACACTACCTGTTGTGCTGTTAACAATGCAAGCAGACTCAGCATAAGCAGCACTGAACTTCTCTTCCCCTGAAACTCTTAGCTCCTTGTAAAATTCACTCAACAGTCAACTGTGTCTCTCATCATTGCAGCACGTGAGCACAAGAAATCTGGAAAAAGCCAAACTTTATTGGGGGGGGGGCAAAAGCCCAAAACCCAGGGGTAGATTTTAAACATTGCTTGCATAACCTTAGCAAATTGCTAGAATAAAATGCTGTGCTACCACCATGCATTTCACTGCCAAGTCTTGAAACCAGGACCCTGTGCACTACAGTCAGAGCAACATACCGCTATGCCAAATCAGCTAGTTTCTGAAAGACAGGAAGACTGAAACTTAAATGGCTATCATTTAGTGAATTCAGTTCTCACCATAGCTCTCAACATTTTAGCAAAAAACATCTGGACAAAGCTAATAATGGGAGAATACAGCCCCCAAACATATTCAGTGAATTCAGTTCTCACCATAGCTCTCAACCTCTTAGTACAAACAACCTGCACAAAGCCAATAATGGGGGAATACAGCCCCAAAAATAGGGACAAGTTTCAAATATTGATCTTATAAACTTAGAAAATTGCTAGAATAAAATGTTTTGTGTTACCATGTACTTTCTGAAGAATATGTAAACCATAGATTTTATGAGGAACAGAACAGAACAAAAATAAGAGGCAAAAATCTAAATGCTTTTCACAATTGCT
Organism: Protopterus annectens; assembly: GCF_019279795.1. Lineage (NCBI taxonomy): Eukaryota > Metazoa > Chordata > Ceratodontiformes > Protopteridae > Protopterus > Protopterus annectens. The sequence continues at coordinate 430,205,047 of NC_056732.1, read as the reverse complement.
GGTAGGTAGGGAATTCAGCTCTTGTTACCAGTACTCAAGGTTGAGGGTTTGAGCCTGAATTACTCTCTAGCTACCAGCTGGAACATGTGTTCTGAGAGGCTGCCTTCCAGACTATCTCCAAATATACAGAGCTGAGTATATATATATTTTTTTGGTTATAGAGTTTGTTAATTGTTGCTTAGATCTCTGTTGAAACATTTGTCTCACTGTTCTGAGAGACTGATCTGCAAATATTCAGAGCTGAGTATATTTTTTGGTTTTAAAGTTTGTACTGTTAGTTGTTGCTTACATCTCTTTTGAAACTGTTTTCCCTATCCCACCCCCCACCCCCATTTTCTGCCGTGTCTTCAGTTGGTATAACTGTTTTTACAGCTTGTGTGTTATCTAACTCAAGGATCACTTAATTTGACCTGTTGGCAATAGCCTGCATTTAATTGCTGGAACCTGTGTTCTGAGAGACTGCCTTCCAGACTATCTGCAAATATACAGAGCTGAGTATATTTTTCTTTTGGTTACAGAGTTTGTTAATTGTTACTTAGATCTCTGTTGAAACTGTTGTCTCAATGTTCTGAGAGACTGATCTGCAAATATACAGAGCTGAATATATTATTTTGGTTTTAAAGCTTGTACTGTTAGTTGTTGCCTAGATCTCTGTTGAAACTGTTTTGTCCCACCCATCCTCCCTATTTTTGGTTTGTAGTTTAAATTTGGTGGCTTTTGCAGTTGCCCGCCCCACAGTAGATTTGATCTGGGACACTCCCCCGGTCCCATCTCTTTACCACATTCTACCTAATAAACTCTTTCTGCACTTGCTTTTAGTCCTTTTTAATTTAATTGCATTTTTAAACTGTGTTTGGTCTAATGTTGCTTCATACTCAAGTGTGCTAGCTTACACTGTATGTGAATTGTTTTTACTACTGTTTTTGCTACTTTCTGTAAGAAAAAAAAACTGTAAGCCTGTTTCCTACCTTTCCTGTAACTAGTGTTCCAGATACAGATTTGCTGTATCCAGGACTGTATGTAAGCTTCTGAGCCCCTCAAGCCTTCCTTTCTGTATTGGAGGGAAGCCTTCTAGCTTATCAGTGGGAGTGGTAAGCACTAGGTAACCTGTCTACCACATAAGGAGTGGTTCTGGCCCAGAAATTGTAGTTATTGGCCGTTTGGGCAATCTCTTCCATCTCTCTCAACTTTCTGATTTGAAAGCCTGCATTTGCACTTGTTTCTGTCCTGTAATTCGTTTAGTTGAGATACAGATTATTAGTTTTAGCACTTAAATTTACTTATTCATGCTAAACACTTGTTCAGAATTTGTAAGCACTAAATAAGCTACTAATTACTATAGCACTCAATCTTCCTCATTACCTAGAGGAAAACTGTTTTTGTACTTACTTTTCTCACTTTCTTAGAGAAAAACAGCTCTTGTGCTCACTTTCCTCACTTATCTAGAGGAAAATATGTTTTATTCAGGTATGTCCAAGGGTCAACTCCCACTGTTCTCTCCTGTCTATCTGATGAATCTGGGCATCTTGAGGCAATGTAGAAATTGCCTCATGTACACAGACAACCCTCTCCTCCTAACACCCAACACTATAACTTGAGAGAGGTGCACTTATCTAGCCAAACTGGAGGTAAAGCTCTCTCCAACCAAGACTGAACTTGACAGTCATGAGGAGAAGGTAATCATTTGCACCACACCACACTCATCACATAGTCTCACTAAATCTACACCACCAAAATCCACACATACTAACACAAAAACATTCACAGAGGCTCTCAATAATAATCTGTCTAAGCAGCAGAGACCTACAAAGCAGAAACGCAAGCAAGCTCCATCCCCCAAAACAACCCAAATGACACATAGCCCACATAATCAATGTGCCATTCAACCACAGCACATAAGGCAAAACAACGTACCCAACACACTAGTCATAGGTGACTCTATAGACAGGCATACTGATGTTCCACTCACCAGGCTAAACAAGGAGAAGGTTACTGTCAGCTGCCTGTCAAGTGCCAGGATCTGCCACATAACCCACGCACTCAGGTCACTCCACAACAAGTACAGATATGACTCTGTCATTGTCCATGTTGATGTGAATGACCTGAGATGTACCTCCCTGGACTACATGAAAAGAGACATGGAAGAGCTCTCCGAACTTGTAGCCCAAGCAGGTATGACCCTAGGCTGAGGAGCATTCTGCCATCACCCAGAATGATACCGCAGTACAAGGACAAAATGATTGACTTCAACAATTGGCTAAGCTTCTGGTGTCATTCTAAGGGGATCCAGTATCTGTCTGCTTGGGATGACATGGTCGACAGACCACGATGCTTTGCCACAGATGGCCTGCCCCTGTCACCCCTGGGATTCTGGATATTGGCTAAGGCTCTTGCTGCCCCTATAGTGCCTTTTTTAGGCAAGATTCAAATAACAAATTCACCACCATAACAGGAAAAGGCAAGCAAAAACTGAGGGTAATACTACTCAATGCTAGAAGTCTAAATCTCAAAATGCACTCACTCGAGGCACTCCTTAAAATGGAGAACATTGATATCTGTGCAGTGACTAAGACCTGGTTCAAGGCTCCAGAGAGCACCCCTGCACTACCAGGCTATAACTCATACCACACTTTTCGGCCATGTAACCTGGACCGAAACACCAAAGGTGGAGGTGTGTCCATATTCATTAAAGATATACACACCTCCAGGCTAGTTGCTCAGCACAATGCATCTGAGGTTATCCAAGTGCAACTAACTCTGGGCAAAACTGCAATCTAAATTGTAGCTTGCTACAGATCCCCCACCAAGCCCCAGGATTCCCACTCCACTTTTTTTTGATGTACTTGAAAATATTAGGGTTCAACCAAACGCCCTAATAATGGGCAACTTCAAATACCCCACAATTAACTGGGAAAACTACTCCTGTACCAAGTCCTTAGCTCAACGCTTTCTGGAATTCATAAACTCCAATGCCTTGGATCAACTTACCCACACCCCCACCAGGGGCAACAGTATCCTAGACCTCGTCATTACCAACATGAGTGACCAGAGTTCCACACCTGAAGTCAATTCCTCGTTGGTCCGATCCAACCATAAGCTAATCACCCTTGATATCCACATCCCACCCCCATCCCCCATTAAGGAAACCACAGTAAAAAAATTCTCCAAAGTCAACTTTATGCTTCTTAAGACAGAAGTTGTGAACTTCATGACACCCATGCAGATGGACAATACAGTTACAACTGCTGAATCCCACACAAATGCACTCTATAAGCACTTACACAAGTGCATGGATCATGCTATCCCAAACAGAACCAAGACGCTATCCCCAAAAAAAAAGGAAGCCAATCTGGTGATCCCCTGCCATAAACAAACTGTACAACAGAGGGAAGAAACTGTTGCAAAAGAGAGTAAAATCCCATGAGTGGAGGAGCTCCCTGGTCAGCCTCAGTAAGAAACTGAGATCCCTTATAAGATCCTCCAAAGGTAGCTATGAAAACAAAATCACCACTAATTCCAAGGACAACCACAAAGCATTCTATAGCTATGTCAAGAATCTCGATGGCAACATCCAGATCTGCTCTGAGTTACAGCACAAAGGCACGAAAATTACAGAACCAACTGATATTGCCAACATCCTGGCTGATGGATTCATTGCTAACTTTACCCCCCTCTCACCCCCTAAAGGGCCCATATCTATACAGGAAGAATGCAGAGTCCCTGTAATCGCAACTATGCAGGTAAAAGCTGCACTCTGTAAAGCCAAAAACATAGCATCCATGGGACCGGACAACATCCCAGGCTGCGTTTTACATGAACTTCAGAACAAAGTGGCTCCCCACTTAAGCACCATGTTCAGTAATAGCCTCGCATCAGGCTTTGTGCCCACTGAATGGTGCACAGCAACAGTTATCCCACTCCACAAAGGGGGAGCCACCACTGATCCTGGGAACTATCGACCTATTAGCCTGACGAGCCTGGTCTGCAAGGCCATGGAACGTATCATCATGGAACTCATAAACAAAGACATTGTTAACCTCCAAACTCTGGATCCCACCCATTTTGGGTTTGTGAAAGGCAGATCATGCCTCCTGAATCTGACTGACTTCTTTGAAGCAGTCAGCAAAGCTGTAGATGAGGGTAAGGTGGTTCACACAGCCTATCTTGACCTTGCCAAGGCTTTTGACACCATCCCCCATCCTGGAATTATAGCTAAACTCACTAAACTAGGTTTAAAGCCCTACATCACAAGATGGGTTGCCAACTGGCTCACTGACAGAACCCACACTGTGAAAGTTGCAGACTCCAAATCTAACCTTAAAGCAGTGACAAGTGGAGTGCCACAGGGTTCTGTCCTGGGACCTCGCCTGTTTGGCATCTACTTCTCTGAAGTACAGGCTAACACAGAAGGCCTCTGGCTAATGAAGTTTGCATATGACTGCAAACTAGGAGCCATAGTCAAGTCCCAAAATGATGTGGACATCCTACAGAAGGGCCTCGCTGAGACAGATGCCTGGTGTCAGAGCCATGGCCTCAAGCTCAATGCCAAAAAGTGCAGAGTCATCCCCTTTGGTAAAAACTCACTACCCATGAACTACCACATAGGCAGCAATCTACTTAACACCGAATGCGTGATAAGAGACCTTGGGACCCAGGTGGACAGTAGTCTCTCCTTTGATAGTCACATCGCCACAGTAGTCAGGAAGTCCTTCTACATGGCACACCTCATCATAAAAGAATTCTCATCCAGGAAAAAAGAGGTCATTGTTCCCCTCTACTCAACACTCATTAGACCCATTATAGAGTACAATGCCCCTTTTGGAATGTACATCACAAGACATTTGCAGCAGCTGGAAAGGCCACAGAAGTACCTAACAAAGAAGATTACTGTCCTCAAACAAATGCCCTACACTGCCCGCCTCAAAAAACTCCAACTTTACTCCATAAAATATATCGCCTACTCAGAGGTGATCTCTGCCTAACATATAAAGCTATGTCAATCCCAGAACTGTTGGACATGCTACACCTAAAGAAATCCCAATCCCTCTGAGCTACATGCTCTAGGGACCTAAACCTTGTCACCACATAAAACAGGACATGCTGGAGGAATAGATTCCTGTCCCAGAGACTTCCCATACTCTGGAACAGGCTACCCATCTATGTCAAGCAAAGTTCTTCATTAGCACTCTTCAAGAAAAATCTTGATGAGTGGATGGGAAATAGGAAATATACCCTGGGGATCACTTCTGTGTCTCTGCTCGACAGTGGCACAGGAAAATAACTTTCTTGGGTGGAGTAAGCCAGGGAACCTTGTTGGCTAGTCTTACGTAGGCCCTTGGACTATAGCCTAGTACCTACCTATGAACCTATGAATCTATGAGCTATAGTTAACTGGGACATTACACACACACTACCTGATTGAAATACAATTTGCTGTCCTCCATTCAAATATATGCAGTAGCAGCTGTGTCCCCAAAATAAATTGCAACTTCAAGCCAGTTCCCCATGCTGAGAGTTCAAATTGTTCTCCCCAGCTTAACTGTTTCCTTTTCCCATCCTCAATAAAGAAATCAGTTTCAGAATAAAACATGGCCATCCTCAATCAATAGAAATAGTGCACGCATGTGTGGAGTTCTGGGAGTGCAGCAGTATGGGTTCATGTGTATGAGCGCATGCTCCAGGAGTTTAAAGCTGGGATTTATTTTGGTTTTACAGCATGCATGGAGTTCCAGGAGTTTACAGCTGAGATTTATTTTGGTTTTACAGCATACGTAGAGTTCCAGGAGTTTTTACAGCTGGAATTTATTTTCATTTATAGCTCGGGGGCTGCAGTCCTGCAGTCCAATATCATGTGCCGCCACTGGAGGATATCGGCGCACACCTTGCACCCAATTCCACACCAGTTTTTTGCTGATATATTTCTCCTTCAAATCTCAAAGAAATTGTTTTTTAATACCAGTTCCATAAGTTCAACTAACAGGTTTAATTTAGATTTGTCAACCCCTTTACTGGCAAGTAGACTCTCATGGAACATATTCAAACCTTCATCTTAGGGAATCACTGTAAACAAATTAACAACATCCACTGTTAAAAATACATAATTTATTTCATTTTTAACCATTTTTAATCTTTCCAAAAAACTGGTGTGGCAATGGGTGCAAGGTGTGCACCGGTATTCTCCAATTTAGTTTTACTTGCTTGGGAGAATTCTTATATTTTTTTATCCAAATAGAAGCAAAACATTCTGCTTTACAATAGATTTTTGGATGATATACTCATCTTGTGGAGGGATGATGGTACTAATATTGGTGAATTTACTGAATACCTGAATGATACAACTGATTTTTTTAAGTTTACTTATTCATGGCATAAATAAGAGATTAATTTTCTGGATATTACCCTGAAAAAAACACCGCAAGGGTTATGTAGTAATATTTATAGAAATTATACTTATTCAAATTCACTACTACACTTTGATAGTTGTCATCCTTACCATGAAAGAAAAGGAATAATTAAGGGGCAGATGGTAAGAACATCAAGATTGGTTAGTGATTATATGGTGTTTAAGCAAGAAATTTTTAAATTGGTTGGTATGTTCTTAGAGAGGGGATATCCACTTAAGTTACTATTAAGTGTTAAATAAGAAGTTATGAGAAAAAGAGAAAAAGTATATACCCCAATATTAAGAAGTGATTTATCGGTGATCCACAAAGTGAATGACAACAATACATCTGGTGAGGTATTTGTGGTAAAATATAACCCAGTAGTTCCACAACTTGTTTCTAGTTTAAAAATGCATGGAGATTTTGTTTAAACAAAACTACTAAAGACATTTTGGGTACAGAACCACAAATAGTGTATGGTAGCAGTAGGAATATGAAAAATATACTCGAAAGTAACCCTACCAAGAAGAAATACAATACCTCATCAATGACTAAGTGTGGTATGTGCAGATATTGTCAATTTATTAATGATGGTCCTTATTTATGTATAAAAGACCACAAATTTTCTATTTCATGCCCTGGTAAATGTAATTGTAATAGTACTAAACTGGTCTATGTGGCAACTTGCACAGTCTGCGAAGCTTTCTATGTTGGAAAGACTATACGCAGGCTGTATGATAGAATTTTGGAACATTTGTAAAGTATTAAAGGTAGAGATGAGCACAATGCACTTTATGTACATAGTCAACATTGTATGAATTTCAAAAAGTTTTTATTTTTTGTTGTAGCTAGAGTATGTATTAGTGAAAGAGGGGGAGACATTAATCTTGAAGTAGAAACTATGGAAGTAAAGGGCAGCTTAGGTTAAATGCCTTGACTTCACCAGGGTTAAATGATAGCATTACCCTGATGCCCATTTTAAAACTTAGGGCTAACATGATCTAGCACAGTTTGTGCTTTATATACCCACATTACTTTGTTGACAATATAAGTTTATATATTTACATTTATATAATGGTTTTAATGTTTTTTTAATGTTTTTTTTATAATGTTTAGTTGCATTTTCACCCATATAGTAATTGATAGTGTGAGTTGACAATGTTTTAACTATTGTATAGAATTTGTAACAATTACCCTCGCTGCAGTGGTATGGCGGTAGCATTGTTACCTCACAGCAAGAGGTTGTCCCATTCATTTCTCGGCTTGGCTTGGGATTGTCTTCTGTGTGGAGTCTGCATGTCCTCCCTGCGGTTGGGTAGTGTTCGAAAGACATGCATGCTTAAATGGGCATGCCTTCGTTGAAGGTTGGGCATCAAGCTGGCACCTCAGCGTTTCGTAAAAATCTACTGCCAATCATTAGCGGACCGGAGTTCCACTGTGGCGACCCCTTACCAGGAAAAAGCCGAAAGACAAACAACATAGAATTTGTAACAGTTGTATGGGCAGGCTTTATGAACTGTTTCTTTAAATGTGAAATGACAATTGTATGAGGTCACAAACACATTACCTGTGATTGGTTCTTAAGATGACTAAGTATTTATTTCAAAATTTATTTGATGTTTAACCAAATGACTCTGATGAAGCGGGACTTGGCATCTGGTGAAAGTGCTTAGTCCGTTTGTTTTTTGTGTGTCTGTACAAAGTGGAGCAATTGAACTTGATGGTCCGTTTTATTATTTTTTATTTTTTGTTTAGTTGTGCTTGGTCCTTGTGGACTGCCTGTGTTTTATTTATATCTATGATTAACTGTAAAATTTTACTAGCAGATAAAACTTTGCTTCATAAAGTGGATCTGTTGTTTTGTTTATTTTATTACATGAGAAATACATCCTCCTATTTCTTTACCTTATCCAGGAACTATTTTCATTTAACAGTTTTTTCTTTCAGTAAACACTAAAAACGTCTTAATTACAGCTTAATTCATCTAATTCCTGTCACAGAGAGCAATACACTGTAAGTAGAACACCACAATTTCTGTCACTCAAATCGTATATGAGTCTGTTTAAGAATTTGTCTTTTATATGAAAATCACTAATCCGTAATGTATACTAAGAGAGAGTTGATAAAAGCCTGGCAGGTTAGGTTTGTGTAGTATGTGCTGTCACTGACATGCTAGTTAGCAGGGCAGTCAGGTGAATGAGAGCAGGTTTATACCGTAACAATGCTCATTGGGAGACCGTGAGGGGCCGTCAGAAAGCA
>NC_056732.1:430178905-430188905 GCF_019279795.1 Protopterus annectens | reverse complement strand
AATCCATCTGGATAAAAACATCCTCCATATGATATCCCTCTTTCCATGAGAAAGTGTGTGTAACCTTATGATATTTTTCTTGATATGTTTCCCAGATCATTATTTGTTGTAAATGCTGGCTTTGACTAGTTAAGAAGATGCTTTGCATTTCTCCCTGCGCAGGTCTAGCCCAATTTATTCTCTGAGGCTTGTAAATATGATAACTTGAGGAAATGCTACTAAAGGATTTTATTTTGTCACACTGTATAGTGTTAGAGTCTGTAAGGTATATAACTTGCTTTGAAAGGTCTTGAAATGTCAATGACATCATCTGAAAATCCTTTCTAATAATATCAAAAGCAGTCTTATGTTTTGCTGTCCCTGAGTCTTAAGATACAGAGTTGGCATTCTTGTACATGAGTTCTGTAGAGCACACCTGCTGATCATGACCTTTATTGGCTAATCTTAATGTAATATTGTATTAAGTATTTAGATGTCATTAAAATGTTAGTACAATGGAGGTTTGATGTAACAGGGCTCTTCTACGTTGTGAGGCTATGAGCATTGTAGGAGAGGGTGAAGGTGAGTTACATTTTTTTAACATATCTTCCTTTTCTCCACATTTGAGCATCCTAAAATCAAATATATATATGAAAATCTGGGACCGAGAACATAAAGTTAATCCAGAAAAGACTTTGTGGATTTGATTAGCAAAGTCAAAATGAGCAAACTGTTTAAGCAGTTTTGTTAATAAAAATGCCTTCTTTTATACTGTCTGTAAGTGATGCCCTAACTCGCACGTCCAAATCATTATTTTAAAAGGACACCACACTGTAAAATGCCCTGAGATTACTAGCTGCATCCAGGAGCGGCCTTAGGTCAACTGGTGCCCTAGGCAAAAGGGCTCCACGGCACCCCCCACCACACCAAGTGCCCCCATCCTGGTCTACCTACATTAAATAAATACTGAAAACCGCCCCTGCTAGAGTGGCACCCTAGGCGACCGCTTAGTTGGCCTATGCCTAAGGCCGGCTATAGCTGCATCTCTGGATAAAACAACATTATAAATTTCAACCATTCCAGAAGATACCCTTGAGCTAAATTGCACCAATAAGACTTCGATTATCCCAGATGTCTAGTGATCATGCTTATATATTTGTCAATAAGCTGAACCTGGTGAGCAAGAATGTATTATCAAGTCAATGTAATATTGACTGGATTCTGTTTAGGTTTTATAAGGATCTTAAAGTAGTGAAGATCTCTTAAACCCACTGTGGCTATTAAATGCTAGATCCAACATCACTACAGGCAGCCATCACACTGATCCATATTAATATAAAGGTACCAGAAATGCTTGAGTTTCATTTTTTTGTCTCAGTCTGAGACTTATGATAATTATTGCTATTCATATCGAAATGAATGTCTGGAGCCTTAGGACGATACAGCTGATTATCCATCCAACATATGATTATTACCATTGTTAGCAACAAATCCTTCAGTTGGGCCTTCCAATAAAATTAAGCTTATTAAAAACAAAAATAAATGAACACTGCTTCATTGTCACGCTGTCATGATGAAGAAAATATCCTGAAATATTAGCTACTGTTCATAGTTTTATCATAAATGTTTGATGACTGGTTGTTCGGTACTCTAAGGACTGCTAGATTATTGTAGAGAGCTGAGATGGATGAAATGCTAAGCCATTCATCCTACAATCCTAGGCTTTAACTTCACAGTCCTGGCTTTTGTAACTTTCAGAAAGTCACTTATCCAGACAGTGCTCCTAGATTGACTTTGGGGGAAAAAACATCTGTCCTAGTGGACTTACCTGTTTAACGAATAAATAAAAAAATCATCTAAGCTGCCTGCATGTCAGTTAAATCTGTTGTGTCTAAATTTATAGTTTGATAACACCATCTCTGTACTTCAAACCACCACTATAGTCACTGTATAAAGAAAGGACATCAGTAATACAGCTTTGTTGTGGAACCTATAGCAAGAATTTAGAATCCTGAAACTAAGGTTAGAAGATCCTAGAACTAAAAATTATTTATGTCATTCATTGTATTTCATAAATTAAATAAAATATGTTAACATAGTTCCTTCTTTATCTAAAGTGAATGCCTATCAAATTTGTGCTGATATTGTAGGATAAATTACACCCATAATCCAAACCAGATATGTATATATGTTTATGTAGATCACATATATGTATTCAGTCATGCACATGTGCACATGCTCTCACACACACACACACACACACACACACACACACACACACACACACACACACACACACACACATATACACACCATACATGATCACGGACCACATCAAACACATACAGAAAGCAAACATGAAAATAAATCAGACTCACAGATAGCAAACGGGCGTCAAACTTTTCACAGCCTTTTGGAGTGCAGCCTTACCAAAATCCTTATAGCAAATTGAACATTTAAAAATATTGAAACAGACATCATAATCAATTACTCAACATAAAAATAGATGCTATTATGAAAAGGCTACATTGTAGTCTATAGTGTCTTCAGGATATTTCAAGCCAGTCATATAAACAACACAAATAATTTTAAAGAAATGTAGCAAAGAATGTTTCAATACAGCACCTGACACTTTCTTATTAAAATTTCTTGAGTAGGAAAGGTATAAAGAAGTTCATAGTAATGGCAAATAAGGTAATAGGTTTATCTTATTTTTCAAGTTAATCAACTCCTCATGGGACAATTGTGTTTATCGCCTTATGATTATGGGGTGGACCTTAAAATACTTTAATGTCTTAGAATTCAAAAAGGGTACTGCTTTAGGATTTAAATTACATGAAATTAGATTATTGTAATATATTTTAATCCATAGTGGATACCATGCTTTGTTGAATGATTCAGAATTTGCTATTTGTATAATTCAACTAGCATTTACAATGTTATAGTAGGTTTGGAGATGCCGGCATTCTTATACTTTCATCCAAACCACTGGTTTGAATAAAGTTAATGCTGAGAGTGTTAAGAATTCTATTACATGGAGTAATAAATTACCTTCACCGCTTAAGACACAAGATTTCTGCCTGACATCCAGCTTGTTTTTCTTTGGTGGAGCAACTGTTCCTGTGTTCAGTTAAAAAGCTACTCAAATTCTAGCACAACATGAGTCCAAGATTAGGCTTTAGTCAAGCTCAGTGACAGTGAAAATCAAAATGTTCCTTATCACCAAGTAAGATCCATCTTGGCTTCTCTGGGATACTAAAGAAATTAGAGCCTGTCTTTGGCCCAGGCTTGATCCATACTCTTCATACACTGGAAGTACTGACAGATGAAAACCTGGAGGTAATTCCAAATGACTTATGCTACTACAAGAGACTTGCTGGCAGTATCTCAACTTGGCAGCTACTAATAAGTGTATTGTTTTTTTCTTGCATTCTTCCACCAATAAATTTAATGTATTATGAAATTTTGATGCAGTGTGTGGTATCCCTTCTCTGGGCCAGTGATCAAGGAGCCTCAGTCCTCACCACTGACACCGGTGGAGAACTTTCACTGTGAGAAAAATAGACACACACAGTATTTTCAGATGCAGTTCTGCACCAAGTATAATTTCCCTTAAAAGCATACATTGATATACACTTCAGTATTGGGACTGTGCTTCCTCTCTAGGCCACAAATAAAACTCCACACTGGCCACTATAGAGCTGAGTCCTTAGCCGGGTGTTCCAAGTCAAGTCTTCCACCACCCTCTCTGTGAAATCAGTGCTCTCAGTGTTCCTGTTCAAAGTAGCTGTCACACACACTCTCTTTGAGATTTGATTTTCACACACACACACACACACACACACACACACACACACACACACACACACACACACACACACACACACACACACACACACACACATGCGCACCTGGGAAAGACGAGCACAGCTTACCTGCTCTGCTATCTCACCCAGACTATCAGGTAGATTTATTGCCACCAGAACACCCAAAGCCAGCTACTTTAAGTCTCTTACCAGGTTACCCAATTACACTTATTAAAATTAATACTTATGCAAATGGAGTGTTTAACCAAGCAGCAAGACTTTAAGGAATGTGGAGTCACAGTGCTACTAAATAAATGCAAGTACTCACAAAGGTTAAATATTTTCTAAAAGACCAGCCACAATGAAAGGTTTAGATATATTTAATAATAAATAGGTTTATAGGTTCATAGGTGTGTACTAGGCTAATGGCTTTGGAGCCTTTACAAGCCTAACCCATAGTATTACCCTGGCATCATAACACCTGACCTTAGTTCCCAGTGCCTCTGTTGAGTAGAGCCACTGGAGTGATCCCCATGGTAAATTTTCTATTTCTCATCCACTCATCAAGATTTCTCTTGAAGAGGGCCAGTGAGGAGCTCCACTTGACATGTATGGGAAGTCTATTCCATAGCATGGGCAGTCTCTGGGTTATAAACCTGTCCCTCCAGCTTGTTCTGTTGATTGTCATAATGAGGTTGAGGTCTCTGGAGTGTGTAGTGTGGAGGGCTTGGGATTTCTTTAGATGTAGCATTTCTAACAGAGCTGGGTCAGACATGGCTTTGTAAGTCAAGCAGAGATCTCCTCTAAGTAGGTGATATAAGACAGAAAATAATTGGGAGTTTTCTGAGTCTGTCCATACAGGACAAGTGTTTAAGGCCTATGATCCTCTTTGTGAGGTACTTTTGTGGCCTCTCCAGTTGTTTCAGGTGTCTAGTGAGGTACATGCCAAATGGGGCATTGTACTCAATGATTGGCTGAATGAGGGAACAGTAGCGGGAGACAATGACCTCTTTCTTCCTGGATGCAAAACCCTTAGTAATGAGATGTGCCACATAGAAGGACTTTCTGACCACAGTGGCAATGTGGTGGTCAAAAGAGAGGTTGCTGTCAACCTGTGTTCCCAGATCTCTCATGACATCTTCTTTGTTCAGTGGACTACCATCGATATGGTAATTCATGGGAAATTGTTTTTTTCCCAAAGGGGATGACAACACATTTTTTGGCATTGAATTTAAGGCCATGTTTCTGACACCAGTCATTGGTCTCAGTGAGGCCTTCCTGTAGGATGTCAACATCACTTGGGGAGTTAATTATGGCTCCCAACTTGCAATCATCTGTGATCTTTGTCAGCCAGAGTCCCTTCATGTTAAAAACACATAAAAGTACTGAATACCTATTTGCAATAAATGCCAGAGTTTCCATTACAGGAAATAATAAAAAAAAAAAAAACAGTTGGATATTTCTTTTCTGTCCAGCAGAACACACTTTGATATTTTTAACAAAAACAGCATCACAAATACATTTTTAACACAAGTATCTGTACAAATCAGCTTGATATTCAAATGACATCCAATTCTTTACAAAACACCAGCTTGCTATGCTGCCACATGCACTGCCCTATTCTCCCTGGCATAGCTGGCACTACCTCACTTCATCACACAGTGAACAGTGTGATTGGTACAACATACAACACATAGACATTCCCAAAATATAAGGAGTAAAAAAATAGAATGCTTACAGTACAAAACAAAATAGTTATATTGTGTAAGTAAAATGGTGGTGGCACTTAACACAGATGCATAGTATTTCTCTCACTACTGAGAATCTTTTGAAATTGCACTTTCTGGTCAACCTGTAAAAACAGTCTTTTTGCAAAAAAAGTCTTTTCTCAAAATAAAAAAAAAACAGTTTAACAAAAATCGAGGGGATATTTACATATATGCAGACTACAGTCTTGTAATTTAAACTTGGATTCAGAGACAGAGCATATGTAGCATACAATAAATAATGTAGTCCAAGTAGCACAATGTAACCTATAGCTGATTAACAATGTATTAGAAGCAATAATGCATGAAGTTGTACTAATTTGATATTTCAAAAGTGCAAATCCCATAGTTTGCATAATTCACTACCAAAATACCTACTGGTTGTAATGAGTGGCACTGTGTGACATAGGTCATATGACATAGTGTGCCCAATAGCATATAGCATGCATGTGATGATGTTCATTCACCCATGTGTTGAGGTGCAACTAAAAACACCAGCTGTGAGCCCTGACAAGGGCTAGACAGCAAGGGTCTTACTAATTTATTGCTATAATGGGCAAATAAATGGGTGCATAAGACCGTATGAAAGGAAGAAAGCAAGAAGAGGCATGCAGACAAGGTCAGAGTAAGGGAACAGTGTGACGCTGGATGGAGAGGCAATTTTTTGTAGAAAATATGCCCATTTTTCTTTTTTACTAAGAAGGTTATAGGAAGAAGGTAGTAAGTGAAAAGAGGAGACAGGAAAGGCATACTGGGATGAGAGCAAGGTCAGAAAATCAAACACAAAAGGCAAACATCAATGGGGAAGTGCTGACACAAATGGGGGACCACAGAATGAATACACAGACAAAGAGACGGTGGACAATTATACAGCTAGACCACAAACTGATCAGAAAAATGAAACACAAACAAGGAAGGAGAGTAGGGTAGTCTGACAGCTGACTGTCATGCTATCCACAGCCACACTCAGCCAGAGGTCAGTCATCTCAATGAATGCCCTCATGGCTTCAGCCATCCACTGGTGGCCTACTGTTCAGGACCAATCAGTTGCATGACTCAGTGGTCAATGTGTTGGCTGCTGCCATACCACATCCACAGACATGGCAGACATACCATAAAATAAGAACATACATTGAGAAGAACAAAATAAGTCTCTAGTCTTGTAAGAAAGTCTTCTAGAATGCACAGCTTATAAACAAAGGGATTGTATCTAGATCTATGGATGTCATTGTCCCCCTTTACTCAGCCCTCAGACCAATCATTGAATATAATGTCCCCTTTGGAATGCATCTTTCAAGAAACATGCAACAACTGGAATGCCCATAGAAATACCTTACTAAAAGGATACAAGGCCTAAACAATATGTACTAAATGGACTGACTCAAAGTCCTGTCACTGTACAAGGTATCCAGCAGACTGCTAATAGTACCATGGAAGGCATACTCTGACCGAGTACTGATGGATTTACTGCACTTCAGCAACTCAAGTGATATCAGAAATATGCAGTCTGGGAAAAAAACTCTTCAACAACATCAAAAGAATGGTTTGGAGGGACAGATATATATCTCAGAGGATATTGTTGCTGTGGAATAGACTCCCATCCATGTAAAACAAAGTTCATCCCTATACATATTCAAGCACAACTAGAATATATGGATGGGAAACAGAAAATGTACTCCAGACTGCCCCCTGTACTACTAATGGTTAGGGGCAGCTCCTTAAAATGCTTTATTTTATGCATGGGTCCTCTCAAATTATCTATATTATGGTCTCAGTTATTTTCATTAGGGGTAA
Organism: Protopterus annectens; assembly: GCF_019279795.1. NCBI lineage: Eukaryota > Metazoa > Chordata > Ceratodontiformes > Protopteridae > Protopterus > Protopterus annectens. The sequence continues at coordinate 430,181,560 of NC_056732.1, read as the reverse complement.
TATATAATTATTGACCCTGGGGTGGTAAGGCCAGTCTAACAACAAATGGGATAGGTTAATTTGAGCACTAAAATTAAATTGGCAAGGCTTAAAATGGCCCACAAGAGCAGCTAAAATAGTACTTACCTATGAACCTATGAACAAAAACAAATAATATGCAATAAAGCACAGTGATAGAGAGGGAGAAGTAAAAGAAAAAAAACAGTTATCACTAATATGTATTACCCTGTGCAGCATAACATTTCTGGAAGTAATATAATGCTGTTAAAGAATCAAAGGCAAAAAATGTAAAATAAAATATGCCTGTCAGATCACATGGCATTACAGCAGGCAATGCTCCATAAGGGACAAGTTGACATGCTACTAATCTGTCCCCAGTATGTATGCCATGTGAGCAGTGCATGTATTACAAAGTGTGACCACTGGTGCCACAGAAATAAGTCCAAAAACGTCCTGATTCTATGCATTGTGCCAAGGGAGCTACAATCAGGTGGCAGATGCGGCATACTGAATGGGACCCAGTCTGGTACAATGATGACCATCCCTGGAGGAGTACAGCCACAAAAGATAAAAATGCATTAGAAACATGCCACAGGCTCTGAGTAATACAACATGACATAACACAGCTAGCATTACAAGACTGATAGCAGCTTATCAGATGCATGTCTGTGGTATGCCTGTTATAACTCGAATTGGCATTGAGGCTTGGAAGGGACAAAGCAAGAATGATGCTGGCCTAGCAAACTACTGTATCATGTGTGAATGGCACAGAGTAGCTGCATCCATGGCAATGTAGGATGACAAAGATTCAAGTATGTCACAAAAATTTACATCAGGTGTGGCTGTGGAACACCCTCCATCAGACCGGTCATCATCATCATGCCACCAGTGGCACTTCTCAGAGTTAGGATGGGATGTGGCACATATCAGTCTGAATTGCCACATTATGTATATCAGTGGGCATATAATACCAGTATACAAGGTTTAAATTACATAGCAGCACTGCAAAAGTAAGCAATACTACTGGTATGTAAAATATATGCAGCACTAACATCAGTGGTATATAATACTCCTGTTCCAGAAGCTATGTTCCATGTGCCTCCTGTAGATCAAATTGCTTTTCACAACTTCATCAGGAGCTGAAAAAACATAAAAGAAAAGGAAATATGCCCATGACCTCATGTCTCACAAATGGATGAACAGCTATGCCTAAATAACAACAATTAATCATGTGGCATTATTACATACTGTAGAACATTGGTGCACTTTCCATAACCTCCTTTTCCCATTAGCTACAAAGATCATGAAGGTACCTCTTAAGGTTGCTGCATCAGTGCATGCACTCCTCATTGGTGTGTTTGATGCCTACAGCATCACTAGCCACCCTGGCAAGGTTGTATCAGGCATAAGCTGTGTACTAGGTACCTGCATCAAAAATGTGCTCCCAGTGGTCTGCATGCTGGAAGTTGATGAAAGAACTTAGTTTTCTTCATGCACCACATGGGAAAGATTTAAAAGTCAGCACCCTTAGAAGCTGTGGGCATTTCACAGGTTGCAGTCTTGAGGAAGATTGTATTCATGATTCATGTTTATGTATGTTTTGGGTATCATTTTGCATGTTTCAATGGACAATAGGGCAGCGTGGCATTTCCTGCTAGTGATAATAGTAATAATAACTGCACATAAATGATAACATGCCAGAGTGGTGTTTGGGTGAAAAGGACCCACTGGCATATAAGTATGTACCTTTTGCAATCCATATCCATAGATACACAACAGTACCTCTGGGGATCATGAAGCTAATTAAAATACTTACAGCTCAACAGAGGTCACATGCCTACACAGACATGCACAGAGCACTTCCAGCAAATTATGCATTTTCTCATTCAGGTTCAAGTATCATTGCAAAGTTTTGATCTGCTACAGATTATATAAAATGTGTGATTCAGACAGAGTCACAATTAATTGCCTCATTGACATAATTGCTATGCCATGATCCCTGAAACTGCATGATAAAACAATACTTTTCCATCTTAAGGCTCAGTAAGCTACATGATTACTAACCACTATTATGTCTCTGCTACAAAGGAGATGGTATGTTACACAGAGTCACAGCCTTCAGCAAGAACACACACCATCATGACTACTGGCCATGAGGCCTGCTTGCAACATGTATATTTCAATTAATATTGCTGGTACCCCTAACCTCATGGTGTGGTGTTTATCACTGTTAACTAAAACTGTGGCACTTTTTTATACATGTCTAAAGCAATCCGCTATGTTTTTTATCCTTATTTGCATTTGTGATTTTTTTTTCAAAATGTTCATTTCCATCTAATTATGCAGTCCTTTGCATAATATGCTGGCAGATATATTTTGTATTCTTGACTGACTGCTCTTCTTTTATCTCTGACTCATCCCCTGCAGTTCACATAATATTGCCTTATATGTCCTTGTTTCTGAATCTCAGTGTCAGTGTTTCTCACCACCAGGTCCTTAGTGAAGTCAGTGTCAGTGGCTATCAGATTTGCCAGTGGTGGTAACTTTTTGGCAGAGAAGTAAACTGCTACTGGAGTCTAGAAGTTGGCATTTTTGACTGAATTCCTAGATAATATTGATTTACACACTCTGCTACTTGTTTTTTAAATTCCAGTC
>NC_056732.1:430058905-430173905 GCF_019279795.1 Protopterus annectens | reverse complement strand
TGAAGAGATTCAGTGAGGTGCTCTGCCTCACATGAACTGGAATTCTATTCCAGAGTGAAGGGAGCCTCTGGGTTATGAACCTGTCCCTCCAGCAAGTTCTATTTATTTCTGTGCTGAGGTTCAAGTCCCTCGAGCATGTGGCTCTAAGGGATTTAGATTTACTGAGGTGGAGCATGTCCATTAATTCTGGATTTGACATAGCTTTGTATGTCAGGCATAGATCGCCTCTAAGGCGGTATGCAACTGAGTAGAGCTGGAGTTTTTTTAACCGAGCAGCATATGGCATCTGTTTGAGACCCTTGATCCTCTTGGTGAGATACTTTTGGGGTCTTTCTAATTGCTGTAGGTGTCGGGTAAGGTACATCCCAAAAGGGGCATTGTATTCTATGATGGGCCTGATGAGGGATGAATAAAGGGCACGATTACCTCTCTTGATCTAGATGTGAAACCCTTCGTGATGAGGTGGGCTATGTAGAAGGTCTTTCTAACCACTTTGGCAATGTGGTTTTCAAAGGAGAGTTTGCTATCAACTTGGGTCCCCAGGTCCCTAATAACTTTCTCTGTACTTAATGGGTTTCCGCCTATGTGGTAATTTGTGGGCACATTGTTTTTGCCAAAGGGTATGACTATACATTTTTTGACATTTAGCTTTAAACCATGGTGCTGGCACCAGTTATCTGTCTCTGTGAGACCTTTTTGAAGGATGTTTGTGTCAGCTGGAGAGTTGATTATGGTGCCCAGTTTGCAGTCATCTGTGAACTTGGTGAGCCATAGTCCTCCCACGTTTGCCTGTACCTCGGAAAAGTATATACCGAACAAGAGTGGTCCCAGGACAGAACCCTGTGTGATGCCACTTGTGACCGGTTTCGAGTCTGACATGGCTCCAGCAACTCTCACTCTGTGGGTTCTGTCTTTGAGCCAGTTTGCGATCCATCTTGTGACATATGGGTTTATATTTAAGCTGGATAGCTTATCTATGATGCCCGAGTGGGGTATTGTGTCAAATGCCTTTGCAAGGTCCAGATAGGCTGTGTGGACTACCTTCCCTTCATCTATGGCTTTGGTGACTGTTTCAAAGAAGTCAACCAGGTACAAAAGGCAGGATCTGCCCTTGACAAAGCCGAACTGGGTAGGATCTAGTGTCTGTAGGTCCACAATGTCTTTGTTTATGAGCTCCATGATGATCCTCTCCATAGCCTTGCAGACTAAGCTAGTCAGGCTTATGGGGCGATAGTTTCCAGGGTCCATAGAGGCTCCACCTTTGTGGAGTGGGACCACTGTTGCTGTACGCCATTCTGTGGGCACATATCCTGTAGTGAGGCTGAGATTGTATAGCTGTTTTATTTGAGGGATTAGTTCCTCTTGTAGTTCATGTAGGATGCAACCTGGGACGCCATCTGGTCCCATGGAAGCAGGGTTTTTTTGCTGTGGAGAGGGCAGCCTTCACCTGAGCATCTGAGATGTTTGGGAGGCAGCCCTCTGCTGGGATAGATACTTGCTCTTTTGGGGGGGGTGGAGAAGTTTGCACTGAACCTGTCTGCCAGGATATTGGCGATGTCTGTGGGTTCAGTGTATTTTTTTGTCATTTAGAATCAACTCAGAACAAGTCTGGGAGTTGCATCCCAGGTTTCTAACATAACTGAAAAAAGCCTTATGATTGTCTTTGGTGTCCTGTGCAATTTTTCTCTCGAAGCTGGCCTTGAAGGATTTTATGAGGGATCGTAATTTTTGCTAGTACTGATCAGAGATGCCTTCCCTAGTAGGGATTTTGCTCTATCATGTAGTAGCTTCCTCCTTCTGTTGTACAGTTTATTTATGGCAGGGGTCCACCAGACTGGACGCCTGCCTTTGGATGATTGGGTCTTGGTTTTGTTTGGGATAGCATGATCCATGCATTCCTGGAGATGTCCGTAGAATGCATTTATATAGGATTCTTCAGTTTGGGCTGTAGTTTCCACTGGCCCTGGGGCCTTGAAGGATTCCATTTCGGTTTTGAGAAGTGAAAAGTTCACTTTGAGAAGTTTTTCACTGTGGTTTTCTGGGCTGGGGGTGGGGTCGGGATGTGGACATCTAGTGAAATTAATTTATGGTCTGATCTTACCAATGAGGGATATACTTCTGGTATGGAGCATAGAGTCCCCATGTTGGTAATGATCAGGTCTAGTATGTTGTCCCCTCTTGTGGGAGTGGTGACTAGTTGTTCCATAGCATTTGAGTTTATAATTTCCAGGAATCTTTGGGCTAAGGTGCTGGGGCTTGAGTAGTGCTCCCAGTCAATGTTTGGGTAGTTGAAGTCGCCCAATATAATGGTGTTCGGAGAGATCTTCATGTTCTCCAATGTTTTCAGGAATGGGATTCCTGACTTTGAGAGGGTGGTCTGTAGGATGCTATAAACTGAAAAGCAGTCTTGCCCACTGTTAGTTGCACATGGATGGTCTCCGATACTTGTGCAATGCCACTAACCTGGAGGTGTGGATATCTTTGATAAATATGGAAACTCCCTCCTTTTGTGGTTCAGTCTGGGTTTTGGGGCCGAAAAGCATGATATGAGGTATAGCCTGGTAGTGCTGGGGTGCTCTCTGGAGCCTTGAACCAGGTTTCTGTCACTGCACAGATATCGATGTTCTCCATACTGAGGAGAGCTTCGAGTGCGTGCATCTTGAGGTTAAGACTTCTGGCGTTTAGCAGCATTACCCTTAGCTTCTTGTTCCTTGTGCTGTCTATGGGGGTGGGTTTGACTTTTGAGCCTTGCCTAAAAAAGGCACTATGGGGTGGCAAGAGCCTTTGCCAATATCCGAAAGCCCAGTGGTGACAGGTGCAAGCCATCCCTAGCAAAGCAACGTGGCTTGTCGAGCATGTCATCCCAGGCTGACAGACACTGGATCCCCTTTGAATGACACCAAAATTTTAGCCAATTGTTAAAATCGATCATTTTGTCTTTGTACTGTGGCATCATTCTAGGTGAGGGTAAGATGCTGCTCAAGGTCAGGGTCATACCAGCCTGGGCTACATGATCAGAGAGCTCCTCTATGTCTCTTTTCATGTAGTCCAGGGAGGTACGTCTCAGGTCATTCACACCAGCATGTACAATGACTGAGTCATATTTGTATTTGCTTTGGAGTGACCTGAGTGCTTGCATTATGTGTCGGATCCTAGCACCCAACAGGCAGCTCACCGTGACCTTCTCTTTATTCAGCCTGGTGAGCGGGACATCAGTGTGTCTGACAAGAAGTCACCTATAACAAGAGTATCAGGTGTGTTATTCAGCCTTAAGGGCTTTGGCTGCTTGGCACACTGACTTTGTGGGTTATGTGTTGTGTGTGTTTTGTTTTGAGGTAGCGTTTGCTTGGATGTCTGCTTTGGAGGTCTCTGTTGCTTAGGTAGATTTTTATTTAGAGCCTCCGAGTATGTTTTTGTGTATTTATGTGTTTGGTTCGCTGATGTGGTGGGACTATGTGATATTGGAATTGTGTTGTGTGAGGTTACCTTCTCCTCCTGACTGGTTACACCAGTTTTGAGATGAGAGAGCTCAGCCTCCAGTTTGGCTAAATAGTTGCATCTCTCACATATATTTGAACCTGTTTGGAGGAGGAGAGGGTTGTCCGTGTACATGAGACAGTTGTAACATTGCCTCAAAATTCCCAGATTCACCAGCTGGACTGGAGAGGAAACCATTGACTGACCTTTGGACATGCTAGAGTAATAGGGAAACTGAATTTAAGACGGACCAATAGAGGACAGGGTAATCGTAGAGAGTATAAGAGTAAGTAGTGCTTATGGTTTAATAGTGCTAACTTGTAGGATTACTTAATTGGACCAGTGAAGGGCCTTAGAATGAGAATATGGTGTTTAAATTGAGAGCTAGAGCAGTTCTAAGGGAAAAAGTGAAGAGCAGACTTTGTGGAGCCAGGAATAGTTTAAACCCAATTAGGTGGCGCTGCCCGTTGTTGCGCTATGCTCAAAAACGTGAAAAACCTTGCAAAAGAGGGTTTTAAGAGAGGAAGATGAAGGAGTTTTGGAATTGACCCAAAATGGCCAATAAAACTACAGTTTCAAGTCAGTAACCACTCCCACAGGGGCAGGCAGGCTGCTCAATGTTTTTCACTGCCACTGATCAACAGAGAGACTTTCCTTTAGCCCAAGCAAAAAATGGCCTCACAGAAACTTACAAACAGTTCAAGAACAGCAAGCCTGTAACTGAACTTTTTTAAATCTCAGAAAAGTGGGAAAAAAGTAAGATTTTTTTTTTTTTTTTTTCAGAGATAGCAGAGGTTAACAAGTATCGACAAGTTATAACAGTGCAGTAAATGACCCCACACAAGAGTGCTAGGCCAAAGACAGATAAAATGCAAGTTTTGAGAAAAAAACGATTTTAAAAATAAGTGCAAACAGGAAATTCAGTAAACAGCTCTAGGTTGTGCTCTAAATACAGTATTTTCTGATGAAGTTCTTGTTTTTACAATTAGAGTGAAAGTGCTAAAAAATACAAGCTGTATCTGGAGCCTTGCCTAGGTGGTTGGTAGAATTCTTTCTCAGTTACTAAGTTTGTTTGTGTTCTGTTATGCTTTTGGTTTTCATTGTCTAAAATAACTAAGTTGGCCTTTTGAGCCAATTCCTTATCTAAAATGCAGGAAAATACTATTTTCACATTTGCAATCAGTCACCTAGTGAATTATACAATTTAAGTGCTATTGTATACAGATATAACCTGGGATTCAATAAGCTCATTTTTCCATGCAGGAATAGTGTAGCTGCTCCTGCATGGAATATGGCTGCCGAGCGATCCAGTAAACTACTGTTTTGATGTGCATGAGCCTGCCTACACTATTCCTGCATGGACATCACTGCATAATGCTAATTACCTTGTTTGCTGGTGAAAACCATGCAAATTAAGTGAATTAGCGATCAGGCAGACATTTGTGCAAGAAAAGTGTTAGTTGCAGAAATGTATTCGGTTAGTAGCCGAATACATTTCTGCTAAAACTAAAACAGAGGAAAGGAAAAAAGGAAAAAAAGGAATAGTAGAATAAAAGCAATCAAGAACAAATTACATGGCTAGCAGGTGGAATGCCTCATAGTCAGTCAATCATACAGGCAGCATCTTCAGCACAACAGTATAAACTATGCAAATACCTTACAGTCTGTTTTTCCCCACAAACTCTGCACCATTGGTGTACACATGCGGGGGAATTTTAACTGGAAAAATGTTAGGGGCTGCCATTGCTTTGATCCATCACTATGTGCTAGAGGCTGAGGGCGGTGAGAAGGATAATGCTGACAACTGCCACAGACCGAGGAGGAGGAGAAGAGTGTTCAGACCCAGGGTAATGTACCAGGGGCTACGTGATCTGCAGCTAGTAGAGTGCTACAGGGTGGACAGAGACATACTTCAGCAAATCACTGAGCTGTGCTGGCCTCAACCCAGACCTAGAGACAACAGAAGGGAACCCATCCCAGTGGATAACAAGATATGTGTAGCCTTAAGAATTCTAGCTGCAGGTACTTTCCAAAGACTTACTGGGGACATCATTGGGCCTCACAGGCCTCTGCATCCAAGGCACTCCATCAGTTCCTGGATGCCATGCTACCACATGCCGGTGAGCACATTTACTTCCCCAACACCCATGAGGAGAGGACCAGCAATATGCGTCTCTTCCACCATGTAGCAGAATACCCAGAGGTACTGGATGCGATAGACTGCACGCACATCCACATCAAAGCACCACCTGATGAACAGGGTAGGGTCTACATAAACCATAAGGGATTCCCCTCCATCAACTGCCAGGTCATGTACCATTGGAGACCTATCACCCCTATAAGCTCTGTAGCATGTGTGATAACTGCGTAACACTATACTACAAATAATTAGATAGGTAGGGTTCTAATGTCAATACTGGCAACTGTGTGTGTGTGTGTGTGTGTGTGTGTGTGTGTGTGTGTGTGTGTGTGTGTGTGTGTATGTATATATATACCATCCACCCCTGTTTACCACCTCCCGATGGCATTACTTTATATAGGGTGTTAATGGCATCTGCCTCACATGCAGCATGTTAAACCATTGTACAGGCCATTCCAGTCATCTGTACAGATGTCTATGGAATATCTGGATGTTTGCAACCCATATGTGGTATGTGTCCCCTAACAATGGCATGTACATGATATTGTTGCTAGATAGGTCACAGTTAGTGTAGTGACACACATGCCAGTATCATCATACCTGACTGAAATAACATGCTGATACAACGTCTGTTACCCTATCACTTGTACAGACTTGTAGGTGCAATAGATGGCTCCAGTTGCTATTTCTGGAGGGTTATCTCACCATCCATGAAGGTATTCACAACATTACGTGTTGTAAGAGGTAGTGGGTTATGTCTCAGACATATAATCTATGTGGGGCATCTCATGTGTATGTAGCACTATAGTACATTAAAGTGGATATGTAGGTTTACGCATCTGCCCATTGCCAACTGTGTTTGTGTTACTGTATGTACATCCCCTGTGTCAGTCTTTACTTTGTCTATGCAAAGGATATACTATTTTCCATCCCTGTTCCACCCTGTGAACTCAGGAATACATACCACAAACCTGTCATACACAGTACCATGCATGCCCTCACCAACTGCATCAGCACTGAGTGTATTGGAAAGAAATGGCAGGGGCAACAGGTGCTGACATGTGAATCTGTTGCAGTCAATCTAATGGGTAAGTTTGGGAGGCACCTACTGACAGTACTCCAGTAACCTGTCCCATATGTATGAGCCTGTGGTACTGCACAACACTGAGGTGACATGTCTAAAAGCTACCTGTCTGTGACAAGTGGTATGTATGCCAGGTCACACTGTCTGATAACAGTGTCCATCACACACTGTTGCAGGCATACACACCTGGTAAACGTACATATAAAACTGTACCTTGGCTATGAAACAGTCGGAGTAGTTCGCTTCTGCCATACTCCATGTTGGTAATGTCTGCAAGGCCACAGCCTGCAGATACACAGACACCTGGAATACAAACAGAATACAGCATGTCAGACTACATTCAGTCAGTGGTGCTAACAGCAATAATGCATCATGGCTAATACAGTGCATACACCTTTATATGTACCCATAAGAAATGCAAGCAGACTCCACCATACATAGTATTACATAGCTACACTGTACTGTATTCACCCTGTGGATCAGACCCATATTATCCTGTCCCTGCATTGATGGTATGGATAACAGGGATGTGGCACAGGTATCATCATATGCACAGGGTGTGGTGTGGGTTTGCCAGAGGCCCAGGCTGGGCCATATGGTTGACATCCATGTGTGTGTGTTTGGAGGGGTATCCTACAGATGGGCTGTGCAGAGGTGCTGTGTGTGTCTGGATGTGGCCTGCCTGTGATACAGATATATGTGTGTGTGTGTGTATATGTATGCAGACAGTCATGCCATGTGGCTTCCCTACACAGAGGTATGTTGGACAGCAGTGCACCATACATGGCAGGGTGTTCAGTTCACCATCTCTGGCCATAGACACATGAACTAGTCCTGCCAGGGGTCTCACTGGCACCACCAGGCCTAAGGCCAGAAGTAGTACTGCTTCCTGATGGTGACTCCTGTCTGCTGGATTCGTGTTGGGACCGGCCTGGACCACGTGCCCATGGCCTGCTCCATTGTGATGTGTACAGCAACCCACATTTATTACTTCTGGTATCACTACCACTACATGAGTGTGGAGGTGCATGGCCCCATAGACTCTCAGCTGATGTTGCTGCTGACCTACGTCCAAATGGCTGATGACCATCTCCCACCACACGCTCTAACACAGACATGCCAAGGTCGAGGATTGTCAAGGTCTCATCTCACTGTCTATTCATGACCTCAGTATTTTGGCATGTGGTCTCAACAAGGTCACATATGTCGCCATGTAAATCAGGAAGAGTTGCATCCACCACCCTAAGTATTTGTCTGGTGTTGTGTTCACTACATGCCTGTGCATCCATGACAGCCCAAAACATGCATCTGGTGACACCTGCTGTGGCACTTTCTACAGTGGCTTGATGAGCAGCAGTCCTCCTGTGAGCACCCCTGTCCATCTGCCAGTGTGGACCTCACCTGCACTCTGGCTATGGCCAGTGTCTACACTCACACCTGCCATAGTCACCACACTAGCCTATTCCATGCCACAACCTGCCAGTTGTCCATCTGTGGCTGCTGGGGACGGGGCATGTATGGGCATTGTGACTGTATGTGGGGACATTGTGGATAAGTGTGGGATGCTAACCGATGGCACAGATTCAACCCCTGACAACGCCACCTGTGCCAGAGTCTGTAGAGACACTGACATCAGATACTGAGTGGGAAAGACCATGCACACACGCACACACATGCATACACACATACATGCAGACACATACAGGTAAGGTGGCAGGCAGGCATTACACAGACCTCACAATAGCCAACCTGTAACATTCACAATACAGTCAGACCACTACATACACACCCTGGACAGGCCCTCAACATCATGCAGTGCAGCCCTTTCCACTTAATGTTACTACTAATATACACCTCTGGGATACATGAGTAGTGGTAGTAGTTGATGGGCCTTCACCTAGCACACACTGCACCCATGTAAACATAATTGCTGTTCACCTGTACAGCACAGTGACAACTCCTAAAGAACATACCTCTCAACTGTGCAGGGTGTCACTGAATGTCTACATGTGTGGCTCATATTTCTGGTCTGTTCTTCATAAATCCTGTGTTTGTCTGACACATTACTGGGATGATATGAGGACTGGTGTCACTATTTAATGACATATTTTGATTCTCACACTTCAAAACCTGCAGTATATGTATGTTACAATAGAACCAGTTACACTAACAACCTTTTAAGCTTTCAGTGGATATTATAAGTGAAGACACCCCTATTAACATGCCAGGTCTGTCTGATATATAACATTGGACCACAGAAATCATGTGATAACATTTCCCACCTTTAATGTGACCTATACCCTGTGCAATCCAACTGAAGAACAAAACATCAATTACGGGTAACATAGAAGTTGAAATACATACAATAGGCTGTTTGCAGGACTGTGCACACCCTTAAACTAATACTTTGTTAAAGCACCTTTTGATTTCATAACAGCAGTCAGTCCTTTTGGTAAGGTGTGTTTCAGCATGGCACATCTCGACTTAGCAAAATGTGTACACTCTCCCTTGCAGAAGCCCTCCAATTTTGTCAAATTTGGAGGGCATCACTTCTGCACAGGCCTCTTCAGGGTACCCCACAGATTCTCTATTGGATGTGCGTGTGGCCTGTGACTGGTTCACTCCAAAATGTTGATTGTCTTTTGGTGAAGACATTCTTTTATGGATTTTGATGTATGGTATGGGTTATCGTTGTGTGGAAAGGTGCAAGTCCTCTCCATCCACAGCTTTTTAGCAGACACATCAAGATTTTTGGGCAAAAGGGACTGGTGTTTTGAACTGTTCCTAATCCCCTCCACCTTTGCTAAAGGCCCACTTCCAGCTTATGAACAGCAATCCCAAAGCAGGACACTGCCATCAGCATGCTTCACCATGGGGGTGGTGCTCTTTTGGTGATGCACAGTGTTGTACTTGTGCCAAACAAACCTTTTGGTATTGTGGCAAAAATGTGCAACTTTGGTTTATTTACACCATAACACATTTCCCCACATGCTATTGGGGAACCTGATGTATTTGTCTTGAGAAATTCACCAGACCTGGATGTTGTTGTGTGTGTGAGATGGCTTCAATCTTCCAAACCTACCCCATAGGCCAGACATGGAGAATACGGGAGATTGTTGTTACATGTAGTACACAACTGGTACTTGACAGTGATTCCTGCAACTCCTGTAGTGTTGGTTTATATCACATGGCAGCGTCGTTGACCAGTTTGTGTCTTGTCTTTTCCACACATTTGGAGGGATGACTAGTTCTTTGCAATGTCACTCTTGCCCCATATTTTCCCCACCATTTGATGATTGTCTTCACTGTGTTCCATGGTATATGTAATGCTGTGGAAATGTGTGTATACCCTTTTCTGGGCTGATACCTTTCACAAATGAGATCCCTTTGCTGCTTCATAAGCTGTATGCGAACTATGGCTGTTGCTGTAGCAGGCAACTGAGTAAATTTAGGATAATCCTGGTATAGCAGCTGACCGTTATTTGCTGTTAATCAAAGAGTCTCTGTGATTGATGACAGGTGTGTACCCAAGAAGACATAATGCTATAATAATATAAAAAGCTGCTTCAACACAGTATTAGCTTCAGCCTGTGCACATGTATGCATCTAGCTTCTTGTAGGTTTTTTATGTGTCAAAACTATCCCCCTAATATATTTGTTTGTCTTACAATTGAATTGTACAGGTTATAGGTCACATGAAAGGTTGGAAGGGTTTGAAAATGTTTTATTGTGCTCTCATTTGGTATATCACAAATACCTGGCATGCTAACAGGTGTGTGTACACCATTTATATGCATTGTATAACACTAATTTATAAAATACGTCTCTAGCTTTGGGCCTTCATCCCCCCATTTTGTCAGTCTTTGTCCAGATTTCTTGCAATGACAGGTTGTGAGGTTTGCTACAGATATATGACATCTCCTGCAAATAGGCCCCTGTGATGACCACTGTGATGCAATTAACCCCACCACAAGTGAACATGCAGATATTGCAAAATGGCTGAGAATAACAGCTGTGTGCATGGTCACATGCATGACCTTAACATGCCTGGGGTACATCCCATACTCACCAGCAACAGGAGCATCCCATACTCACCAGCTTCAGGCTGCTGTCCCACCTGCATACCAGAGGGATCTGTTTAGTTGTGGGGAGAGGTATTGTCAGCAGACTCACATTTGGCATTGGTACAAGATGAATGCTATGTTTTTGTACAGGTACAGTACAAGCTATGATAGTACACAATTTGTTGTCCCTCACCGTAGATGTGCAATTGTGTGGCTTATTAAATCCCACCCACAAATGCAGTTTGAAATGACATATGCATCTAGATACTCTGTTGAAGACAGTATGATTTCTACATGATTAAATTGATGTGCACTGTGGCATTACTTGGACACTACTCTCCTGTTGCCTGGGTGCCACCCACCTCCACAACTGGTATTTCATGTGTTGGCTGTTGTGTGGAGGCTGCCCCAAAGTTGGCAAGGAGCTATTCTGTTGCCGTAAGTGGGGCCTGTGTGGCTAGACCCCCACCTGTACCAGTACAGTCCCTGGCCACAGCAGCAGCCCTTTATGGGCACGACTTATCAGATCAGTTGCCCAATGCCTGACCTGATTGTATGTGCAGCCATGGTGGTCCAAGGTGTTCACTGTGTGGGCAAGGCCATCCCACAGGGCAGTCTGCTCCTGCAGATTTTGTCAGCTCTTGCCGAACAGCACTGCATGGTGCTGTATTATTGCATTAGTGATAACTGCATTCTCCGCTGCAGTGTATGCTGGCTGATGCTGCATGCCACCTGGAAGACATAAACAGGGAAACACATCACTGGATCTCAGACATTGACCAGAGTTATTTACTGAGCCAGCATATCAATATTGCCTATCATTAGCCACCACTTACAGCCACATCATACCTCTGTCATCTATCAGCACAGTATGAACTTGCATTGCACTCCTGGTCCTGATGTGTCATGTTCCCCCCAATGAGGGCCAGTACATTGGATCTACCACCATTCATTATTCACATTTGTGTAGAGGGATGACAGTGGCTGTCTCCCTTGCAGATGGGAAGTCAATGGTGCTCAGGCTTTGATTGCATACAGTGTGTAATGGAGCTGGAAGCATATGCCTGAGTTCATGTAGGATGCAGACAGGAATGTTATCAGGTCCCATGGAGACTTGCTTTCGTTGACTTTGATTAGGCAGTATGCACCTGCTCACTGATGATGAGGGGAGGGGTGTGTGTGCTATGCATATCCACATATACTGATAGTGAGCCAGGGGGTGATGTTTGCCCTAAACCTGTCTGCAGCAGGTTGGCTATAGCTATGGTGTGTGTGTATGTGGTGTCACTGATCACCATTACAGGGTGGTTTGGGTTGTTGCCTCTGAGATTGCAGACATATGTGAAGACGGCTTTGTGATTGCCCCTGGTGGATGTGTTCAATTTGTACTCATAGTTAGCCTTACAATAATCCACCTGTGACCTTATATGCTCATTCAGACAAAAGTTGACTTGCTGTCAAGTTGTTGCCTGCTCCTACTTTGACCTGTACAGCCAATATAGTGACCAATTATGTGGTCTGTGTATTACTAAAGAGGATTGCTCTACTTTGGTGGAGTCCATACAGCTATATCAGTGGTTATATAGCTGTTTGTAGTAGGCATGGACACAAGGTCATAACACAGATGGACACCTCTCCAATTTCATCTTGATAATCATGCTTATCCTAGTACCCATGTCTGTGTCAGGGCAATGCAACAACCAGTAGCTGTAGAAATCTAACTCTGTTGGATGCACAGAAACTGAGATTACACGTGTACATGTACAGATTATTTACCTGACATTTTGCATCCCATGTCTGTGGTTATGAGGCAGCCAGGTGCACCTACTCATACATAGATGTGCACAGGTAATACCTGATATACATTTCTGTTCTATGTCAGCATGGCACACTGTATTTACACTCTTGCTGCTCAGTCATTCCTATCAACCTGTTAGAGCAGGACATATTGAGGATGCCACACATACACGGGGGGGTGATGGGCTAAATTAGTGACAATTTCTTACTATTGCTGTAACACACTTAAGTCATTTGATAGCACAGTAGGCTTTGCATTCACAGACATACCCTGGAGGATGTCCATTGCTCATATGGCAGGAAGAGAGGAGAAAGGCTAGGAGTGTGGTAGTGAGGGTAGGAACTTTTACTGTTGGCAGTATGACTGGTATTGGGACAGAGCTAGCTGATATGATGGACAGAAGGAAGGTTGATATATTGTGTGTTCAAGAGATCAGATGGAAGGGGGGGTAAGGCTAGGTGTATTAGAGTCAGGTCAAAATAGTTCTATCATGGTGTGGATGGGAGGAGAAATGGTATAGGGGTTATCCTGAATGAACAGTATGGCAAGAGTGTTTTTGGATGTGAAAAGAGTGTTGGATAGAGTGATGTTTATGAAGCTGGAAATTGATGGTGTAATGATGACTGTTGTTAGTGCATATGCTCTGCTAGTTGCATGTGTGATGGATGAGACAGAAAAATTTTGGAGTGAGTTGGATGAAGTGGTGATAACTGTACCAAGAGTGAGAGAGTGGTAATTGGAGCAAATTTCAATGGGCATGTTGGCGAAGGGAACAGAGGGGATGCAGAAGTGATGGGTAGATATGGCGTTAAGCAAAGGAATGCAGAAGGTGAGATGGGGGTGGCGTTTGCAAAAAGGATGGACATGGCTGTGGCGAATACATATTTTAACAAGACAGAGGAGCATAGGGTGACATACAATAGTGGAGTAAGATGAACACAGGTAGATTATCTCCTATGCAGGAGGGCCTGTTTGAAGGAGATTGGAGACTGTAAAGTGATGACAGGGGAAAGTGTAGTTAGTCAGCATTGAATGTTAGTCTGTGGGATGACGTTGGTTATCAGGAAGAGCACTTTCTTATTTGCAGTGGTGATGGACAGGTTGACAGACAAGATCAGACAGGAGTCCCCGTTGACTATGACGTTTGAAGATGACATTGTGATCTATAGTGAGAGTAGAGAACAGGTTGAGGAGACACTGTGGAGGTGGAGATATGCTCTAGAGAGAGGAGGAATGATGGTCAGCAGGCCAAAGACAGAATATATGTATGTGTGAATGGGAGGGAGGCTAGAGGAATGGTGAGGATCCAGGGAGTAGATTTTGCAAAGCTGGATGAGTTTAAATACTTGGGATCAACAGTTCAGAGTAATGACGAGTGTGGGGGAGAGGTGAAGAAAAGAGTACAGGCAGGATGGGGAGGGTGGAGAAGAGTGTCAGGAGTGGTTTGTGACTGATGAGTACCATCAAGAGTGAGAGGGTAGGTCTACAAGATGGTAGTGAGACAAGCTATGTTACATGGGTTGGAGACAGTGGCACTGACAAAAAGGCAGGAGTCCGAACTGGATGGGGCAGAGTTAAAGATGCTAAGATTTGCACTGGGTGTGACAAGGGTGGACAGGATTAGCAATATGTATGTTAGAGGGTCAGCTCAGTTTGGATGGTTTGGGGACAAAGCCAGAGAGTAGCGGGATTATTTTGTTTTGGACATGTGCTGAGGAGGGATGCTGAGTATATTGGGAAAAGGATGGTAAGGATGAAGCTGCCAGGTAAGAGGAAAATAGGAACACCTAAGATAAAGTGTATGGATGTGGTGATAGAGGATATAGAGGTGGTTGGTGTGACAGAGCAAGATGCAGAGGACAGGAAGAAATGGAGACAGACGATTCACTGTGGTGACCCCTAATGGAAACAGCCAAAAGAAAGAGAAAGAGACGTTGGAATGTCAGTCTTGACAGGTTGCCAATGATTTGCCATACATAATACAACTCTATAAGTAAATGACTACAAATATGAGGCACACATATGGTCAGTGTGCATAACCCTGGACAGTTGAATTGTATGATCTCAGTATATCACATGCAGTTCAACACAAACATCTGCAAAAGTATTTCACTATGAAAATGCCTTGTATAGGTCTCTCACATGTCTGAGACAAACATGTATATCATAGTTGTATTCACAATTAACATACAGATATATACAGCATCCCAGTAGCTGGCCTAGCAGTGTCACAGTCAGTATTGTTCAACACACACTCTAGTAGCAGTCCTATGTGAGCCATCCTTTCCTGGGGTGACTCAGGGGCCTGAGCTGTGATCTATATCACTGCAAACAGACCCAGATTCTATGGCCAAAGGTTCTGATCAGCAATATATCAGTACACAAGTCTTGTTGAGACATATTTGTTGAACTTCCTATTTCCCATTATTACGTACCCCCTAATGCATTCCATTACATGTTTACATGTTTGACATACCTTTTTTTTCCAAGTATGGTTGGTTTGATTCCAATATGTGTCGGTTGACTTCTTGGTCTGTCTGTCTGTCTCTCTCTCTCTCTCTCCCAGATGTTGGATATACATCTGTTTTGCATAGGCAGCAGCTTGCCTTTTGTAGGTAATGCTCATGTACAGCTGATGACCTGTGCAGCAATTGGGGTCCCCCAGTTGCTAATTTCATGCAGAACAGCTGTAGTGTTATTCCTATAGCCAATGGCATGGCAACACACTCCTATAATTGAGTACTTCATGTGGGCGTTGCCCCTTTTCCTTGCCTGTGAGGGGGACTTCATGGAGGTGTGTGAACAACAGCATCACAGAGGGTAGTTGGAAATACCTCTTACAATGAAAACTGTGGAGACAGCCTAACAAACTGGGAGTGAATGTTCCAGACATAGAGACAGAATGTAAGTATTGCTGTTATACAGTTGAATTAATGCTCGTTTAACAGGGTTTGTGTGGAAATGGCTTTTCTGCATGATTTTGAGTCTGACAGTGTTATGTGGTTGACATAAGTCTCAACTCAGTTCAGGGCTATACGCAGAATGGCCAGAGTTTGGACTTGCATGTTTGGTGTGTTCCTCAGACATTTTTTTTGTCTTTGGAAAATCAGTAGCATACTGTGGGGATTGCAGTCAGTAAATGGTATCATCCATTTGTATTTCTGACTTCATATCCCTAAGAAAAGATATGTTACAACAAACCTTGTTACACCAGCAACTGTCTCAGTTTATGACAGCAGTATTTCATATATGCCCCTGTATTTGGGCCTCTGTCCCCTAAGTATGTCAGGCTTTGTCCAGACATCATGCAGTAAGAGGTTGATACGTAGGGCATATCATTATTTTATTTCTTCATTCCTGATACCATCCCAGTGATATATCAGGATTCCAGACATGATATGTGTAAGAGGCCTTATATATGAGGACAAAGCCCGGACATTCTGTAGGACTCTGAACAGTTGAGAGGTCTGTGTATTTCTGGCGATTGTTGACAGACTGTCAGGATCATGTAGCAGTGTAGTTTGTCAATGTTATGTGGCCTGTGTAGAAAGGGGGGTAGATCTATGTGTTATGGGTCCTCTTCTAGCTGCCTGTGCATGCTGCTCTAGTTTCTGGTGGTCTACTGGCTGTATATGTTTGTTGGGGCAGACTGAGACATGTCCCATACCATGTTCAGGTGTCATACTACACTGTGAATTGGTCCAGTATATGTAGGGGTAGTGTGTGAGTGGCAAACGTGTTGAGATGTTTTTGTTCACACAGTCCTCATACTGCACTGTTCATTTGGCTTACCGGTATGTCACTGTGACTGTGGTGAAATTGGTTGTGGCTATGCACTTTCACACTGGTATCTGTATTTCAGTTAGATCCCTATAGTGCCTGATATATTTACAAATACATATGTAATTCCCTATGGCAGATTTGGGTTAGATTTGGCTTAAACATTCCTTAGCCTAGAAAAAAAAATGATAATATTATTATTATGTTATTTAAGTGAGTATTGTGGTGTTCTGACAAGTCATTGAGGACTGCAATAGGGAAATAATGGCATACATCTGGCTTTCTGGTTCTACCTTCAGAGATTCCTGCTAATACATATCCTGTTTCCTATCAACTTTCTAAGTGTGTGAGGGCAATTTTTCAGTAGTGTCCCTATTTTATTGCTTTTTGCCCCCATTATTTGTGCCTTTGTCCACACTGACTGCTGTCAGGGAATATTGGCATACATTTGGTTTCAGACGCCTATCATTTGGTAAATCATGCTAATGCATGACCTGTTTTCTATCAGCTTTCTAAGTTTGTGAGTACAATATGTATGATGTGTTCAGGGATTTCTTCCCCATTATTTGTGCATTTGGACACATTTCCTGCTTTAGCAGGTTGCGGAGGTATCGTACGGCACTTTTATAATGCACACAGAACCTGTTATACACCCCCTGCATTGCTTTCCTAATGCCATGTGTATTTCAGTGTCTGCGAACATGGAAATTATTATTTATTTCATTTCAGTGTCCACGGACACTGAAATACTGGCATAATATTAGAGTAATTCTCTAATATTATACCAGATCCTGTTAGAAAGTGCCGCATGGCACTTTCTGAGTGCTGGTGGCATGTTCAATGTCCGTGCACTACTTGAACACGCCCCCTGCACTCGTTCACGGTTCGTGTCCGTGTAGGTTGAATAGCAGCATGCCTTCATAAATATGCAAGGCGTGCTGCTATGCTATACGGACATGAACCACTCCATGCAGGAATAGTGCTATTCCTGCACGGAGTTTATTGAATCCCAGGGATACAGTTATACTGTAGTTTTTCTGTTTGGTTAAAAAAAAAAAATTTTTTTCTGCTGTGCTTATACATTGGCCTGGCTGTTACTACATTGCTATGGTATGTCTGAGATCTGATTTGGTGTTTTCCTCTGTTTTTCCTAAATTGTGCTGCTGATTTATAAGATTTCCAGCTAACTTTTTGTCAAGAATTTCCTTCTATGAACACGATCTATTGGTTTTGTGGCAGAAAATTAAGTTGCTACTGTATTCTGGAACTAGGCATTTTTCCCTGAATTCCTAGGTAATTTTCTTGGATCTATATTACTTTGTCAAAATAGTAGTTCAGTGAACTGCTATTCAATGAACATAAAACAGTGAACATTCACTTAAGTTACACAGGGAAAGGGGTTACTTGTCCAACCTAAGGAAATGCGTTTTTTCCCACTGTAGTGTGATCTTGGAGTTGTTATGTATAAGTAGGGGAGCGTGAGGTTTCATATACTGCATTGTGTGTTATGGTGGAAATGCTGGCCAAGTAACTCCTTTCCCTCTAACACATTTGCCGATGTTATCATTCGTTTAAGTGAACATTAACTGTTTTATGTTCATTGAATAGCAGTTCGCTGAATTGCTATTTTGACAAAGTAATATAGACCCAATTTTCTTTTAGGTCTTTTGTTTTCCCAGCTGGAATAAACAGAGCTGGCAGGCTTTCTGCTCAGCCCCTTGCAGTACTTTACTGAATAGATTCAGGGTCTTCTAGTGTCAGATTTTCTGCAAACTAACCTAATGAATCTCACACCATCTAAAAGACTACACCTATATTTCCACACTATCTACTCATTAGGTGCAAGCCCAATACTATTTTAGATAGCAAGGAGCTATTCTTATTCATCTCACCTTTATCACTTTTTCCTTTTACTCTACAAATGCAAACACATTTTTAAATAAATTATTCAAACATAATATTACTTATCCCTTTTTATTCTACAAATATGAGCCAACAATTAGTAAATAACTGCATTCTTAGACTAAAATGGAAGGCCAACCTCACAGCATTTGAGACATTCAGGCAGTGTAACAATTACCTGATGCTCACAGACAATTAATTATTGCTTTGCCTGTTACTATGTATACATGAGAGATGAAAGTACTTTAACTGGAGTACTTCCCATCACAACCTGTCCTCAATACATACTACCACTTCATTTCACACAAATACGCAGTAAAATATCATTTGTTCATGCTGTTAAAAAGTCCTGCCTAAGCCACCAAGAGCTAGTAAATCTAGGGCTCATTGTAAATCAACACTGCAACACCTATTATCACTAGTACTGTTAAAAGCTTACCAGGTAATGTGCCACTCCAAAACTAGTGCACTTAGACACCATTCTAACAAAAATCTACTAGTGATGAGTGACTCCCTTATCAGGCAGACCATCTCAACTCTCGGGAAACAGAACAAAGAGACCGTAACAATGAGCTGCCTTTCAGAAACCCATATCCCTGATATGACAAGGGTCCTAAATATCAGTAAACCAAACTAATATGACTATGGTATGGTAGTTGTCCATGTGGGTCTGAATGACATGGCATGCAGAACCCTGAAGGATTTGGAGAGAAGCTTGACAGAGCTCTCCATGCATGTCACAAATGCAGGTAAGACTGTGTTTTTAAGCAGAATCCATCCTTCTCCACAAATGATGCCAAAGTACACAGAAAAGATAATTGATGTCAAAAACTAGCTGCATAGTTCATGTCATTCTAGGGTATACACAATGTGTCAGCATGGGAGGAGATGCTATACTGACATTTTTGCTTTGCCAGAGATTGTTTGTACCTCTCGTTCCAGGGCTTACACATACTGGCTAAGCCAGAATCCAGCTAATAGATCATTTATTGTAACAAAATCAAGTCAAGCTCCAAACCATATCAAGATGGCTTTAATCAGTACCAGGAATCTAAATAGCAGATTACCTGATTCTTAGGCTCTGTGGCATTTGGGTGCATATGGATGCATGTGTGTTATTAAAGAAATTTCATTTAAAAGTAGAGAAAGCACTCCCCCATTCCAGGATTTTACAACTAACATGCCTTTTGTCCCAATAATAATTGGGCTGGAATATCTTTATTAGATAGGGACTACATGACTACTAGCCAGATCCCTAAAAATACAGAAACTGAAGAAAGTAGGACCTGCATCACACTGTAAAAGACCAAGGATCTGATCATAGCATGTTACAGGACCCCTGTCTATGGTCCTAGATAATCATGTTAGGTTCATAAACACACTAGATGAACTCCAAATCAAAAAGAATTCCATTTTTCTAGGTTACTTTAACTAAATAATGATAAACTGGGATACCTCTACCGCAGCCATAGGTTACATTTAAAAATTACTTGATTTCATAAACAGAAACTCCTTGAAAAAAAAATCAAGGAATCCACTAAAGGGCAACATATTCTTGGCCTGGTCCCTGCCAACATGACATCATTATCAAACATCCTCCAGAAAAGCCCTTCTCCAGATAAATCTGATCATAGAATAGTAACAGTTTTCTTCAAAATCTCCAAAGAATTAGATCAAATATCACAAATTCAGAGACTTCAAACATATAAACCTTCTACAATTTTAGGATGAAGTCTCAAAATAAAGTTTCACTGCATTGCCCAACATGTTGATACAGCAAGTAGTTACTCAAGCAAACTCTTTGAGCACCTAGATTAGTACATTGACAGAGGAGTCCCTATCAGAGCCAATCAAAACTGGATGTTAAAATGTCAAGCAGCTTAGTAGCCCACATGTTTCAAGGGCAGTTGGTGCAGAGAGTAAAGTCTGTGTAGTTGCTGTAGTCTAAGGTTTGATTCCCACAGCCCTCATGTGCCGATTGGCTCAAGACACTGCTTGAGGAGGGCAAAATTGGAGGTTGGTCTAGGTTCCTCAATGGTCCACTAGACGTAATTACCTATGAACCTAAATAAAAAATAAAGGTTAACAGTAAAAGGCTATCATAGGAAGTAAAATCAAGAATGTGAGGATATCCCATGAACCTAGTCCAGCTCATTACATCCGAGTGATGCCTCCATGTGCATCTGCAGTTAACTCCTACTGATACCTCTAGGCATCAAATATTGCTTGTTCATATTTGCATCAATAATTCCAAAACCATGCTATGTACAAGGTTTTAAAAGATTTCATCTTAAAGCTTACAGAATGGCAAGTCCAACTGCATTAATATTTGATCTCTATCTATTGCAGGTAAATAGATATTAACAGTTGTTTTTATTACATTAATTTATTTTGATATAATGTTCACATTTTTCTAAATATCTCAACAACCAAGTAACACAGACAGAACCCCTTAGCCTCATATGAAAGCTCTCAGCTTTATGAATAAAATGCTGTTGACAGTATGTGTTTATCTTGAGTGGTTGTTGAGATAGTGTAAATTGTTAACAAAATATTACAAATGTAATAGTTACTGTGTTTACTGTGACGTGTGAAGATAGGTAAAGGCTTCCAGCCTAGCCAGATAGAATTTTGTAGATAATTCTGTCATTTGTAAATATTAATATAAGCCACAGGCTTGTTCTCTTAAATGGGGAAAAATGGTGTTAAATGTGGAACTGCAAACATGTGACAACAGTGCACTCTGCTATAACAAAGCAAAAAATCCATTTCTGTGATGTCAAAACTTGGAGCCAATATGTCTGGATGAAGGAATTCTGGCTATTATCTTCAGACCAGAGTTAATTGCTAGAATTTGCATGTATACATTATTTTATTGTTCTGGCTTTTTGACCAGTTGCAAGATCAAGGGCTATTAACCTCTGAGAATCTGTTAGCCTGGGAACCAGAAAGAAATGATGTACTTTGAAATCGATCACTTATTTATTTATTTTTTATTTTACATTTGTTAACTGGGGATGTCTGACTGAGCCAAAAGGCCCTTTTTCAGCAGAGGCCCCGTGAGAAAAGCTCCACAAAGAAAAATTACAGACACATTTAGTTATTTAGACATGATCAGTATACACACAAATTACAGGAGACATGTTTTTACAGTGGTATGCGGCACATAAACAGTTACAGTGGAGAGAACAAACAAAAAATATTAATTTTAAAAATAAAGGTAATTAATAGATTTGTGGTGTACAGCTGAAATTTGGAACATAGGTAGAATACATATATAGTACACAGGTACAGTACATACATTGTAGATTAGCCAGTGTTTGTGAGTAAGATTGAAAACTATTATCAAGTGCTCTAGATTTAGTATGTATGTGTTATCTGCTTTCACTAGCCTGGGGAGCAATCATGGCACTGCCAACTTTCCTTGAGATGTTGTCTGATGAGGTCTTTAAAGGAGGCTTTGGGTGATGTGTTTTGAATGCTTGTAGGGACAGAGTTCCATTTTTTGGACTTGTACTGTGTTATCAATTTAAGGACAAAAAGAATGAGAGCATTAGAGCATTTTATCTTGAAAACATCCAACATCACCAGCACTGCCTATATCTAGATGTAAGTAGGATTTTAGTACTGTGTTTTATCTTAGAAATAGCTAGGAATTAGGAAGATTCCGCGGTGGTGCAGTGGTTAGCGTTGCCACCTCACAGCAAGAGGTCCTCCGGTTTGATCCTTGGCTGGGGTGCCTTCCGTGTGTCGTCTGCATGTCCTCCCTGTGGTTGTGTGGGTTTTCTCCAGGTGATCTGGTTTCCTCCCACATCCCAAAGACATGCTCTAGGTGGATTGGACACTCTAAATTGGCCCTAGGTGTGAGTGCGTGCATGTGTATGCCTTCATTGGGAGGTTGGGTGCTAGGCTGGCAACTTGACATGTAAAACTCCACTGCCAATCATGAGTAGACAGGTGATCTGTTGTGGCGACCCCTAACTGGGAAAAGCCGAAAGAAGAAGACTAAGTGCTTTTCTGTGTTGATGTCCAAACTTTTCTACGGAATTATTTTAAATATTTCTCTGTGATATCTGAACTTTTGACTAGCACTGTGAAGTAAGAAGTATTGTCTTGTGTTTTTTTTATTTATTATTTTGTATTTTTATTATGTATTATTAAATATTTCAAACTTTTCAACTGTGGCTGTTTTGTGCAGAGATAATTGAAGCTCTAAGAGTACATTGCATGGATATAGGGATACTGTACCAAGTCACTCCAAATAAGTCTTGACTGTTTGGCTGCACTTACCATTTGGATAATAATATTGCACAGTAATAATTGGACACTCTTTTAAGAGGCTTTGAGTAGCTGATAAATATTAGCTGGGTGGTGGCAGTGATTTCTACCATATAGTCTGGGTAAAAGGGGCACAGCTGGAGAACCTGTGCCAGTCTTCCCCAGAAGTGTCTGTGTGGTTGTATAAACTCTTATCTCAAAGTGTGTGTGTGTCAGCTACTTGGGCAAGGACACAAAACAACAAAGCACCGGTTGGACAGAGAGGGTGCTAGAGGTTATAGCTTGCCCAGTAGGCTGAGATCTGGACCCTATAGCTGTTCCAGTGGGGAGTCTTATTGGGGACCTGGAGAGAAAGGGAGAAACCAGCCCCAGACTGACTGTGATCTGTGTGTGCTCTTAAGGGAAATTGTACTTAACCTGTGTCTATATTTATTATCTTTTCCCTATATGGATGCACCTCACTGGTGTTAGTGGTGAAGATTGAGGCTCCTTGATTGCTGGGCCAGTGCCTGGACATCACAACTTGTAACATTCATTTTAAGACCTAGAGTCTAAAGAATACTACCACTATAAAACAGTCTGTGCTGAAGAGTTTGCCATTTATACTTCTTTTATAGTTCCAGATATATGAATATTTGTTTGAAATGTGAGGACATAATTCGATTCTATCAAAAGACTTAGGCTCTGCCCATTGGAGGTTACAGTGCAAATTTCCTGAGCTCCATTGGAGTGAATGAGCTAGTATGGAAAGCTAAAGACTGTTTATTTATACTTTGTTGACTGGGTTATCAACTGGGCAGTATCTCACTAAGCTACTTACCTCTTTTTAGTGAGAAACCCAAAGTTGTGTTCATATTGACAAGGGAAAACTGGTGAATTCCCAAACTCTTTTAGGTAATTGCCATTGGATTTTTACACCCACCTGAGCTACTACCAATTTAGGCACATGAAGCCTCAATTTATTGTATAATTCTAAAAATGTTAGATACAGGGTCCAACAACCCTTTATGCTGCACTGCAGTGACAGTATTAAAAAAAATTAATCCAACTCACTTGTGCAGGAACAGAACCCATAGCTTTCAGCACTAGTTGTAATATTCAACATTGTTCAGAACTTATCTAAAATGGCACTACTTACTTTGATCCAGAAGAGATAGCCAACATACTAGCAAGCAGGAAATAGCACCTTGTAGACCAGTGACACCCAGATATTCATTAAAAATAAATAGAAGTGTACTAGTGACTGGTGACCCCATAATTAGGCACACAGAGTTTAGTCTTAGGCTGGACAAAAGCAGGCTGACAATGTGCTGTCTCTCAGGGGCCAAGATTGCAAAACACTAAAAACATCCCTTAAACCAGGCAAATATGATCACAGCATGCTGGTGGTCCATGCTGAATTAACTGTCCGGGCAGTTAAAAACCTAAGGGATATAGCGAAAGATATGACACAGCTCTCTATGCATGGTACAAGTGCAAGTAAGAAGAGATTAGTTTTGAGTGGAATCCTTCCATTTACAAAAATGACAGTGAAGTTTACAGAAAAGACAATTTGCTTTAATAATTGACTAATCAGCTGGTGTGACTCTAGAAGTATCCAGTATGTGTCAGTGGGATGAGATGCTTGACAGTTGTGCATGCTTCACTAAGTACAATCTGCACTTCCCATTCCAAGGTGTTTGCATACTCGTGCATGCTTTTGCTGCTCCCTATTGTGCTTTTTTAAGCATGTTCCAGCTAATGGACCTTCCAATCTAAGCTGCAAAACAGATTTACGAGTGGTACATATCAATGCAGACCTACTTAATGCTACAAGTCTAAGCAATGAATTGCCAGATCTTGAACCCCTTATGCATTTGGAGCATATATATGTTTGTGTTATTACAGAGACTTGGTTTAAGTGACCAGAGAACACCCTTTCAATACCTGGATTCTGTGCTTTCCATTAGCTTAGTCCCAGTGGAAACGGTGGTGATGTTTCCATATTTGTTAAGGACCACATTACCTTGAGACAAATTCCTATATATCCTATATATCCCCAAGTGAAGCTTATAGAGATTCAAATAATGTAAAATGGGACTGACTATCAGATTATTGTGAGCTACAAGACTCCATCCATGTCTCCAGAAATCACACAACATTCCTAAACATTCTTGGTCACCTCCCCATAGTAAGAATGCTGTTATCCTATGTAATTTTTACTACCCAAATATTGACTGGAAACCAACCCAACCAATGTAGAATATGCATAAAGATTCTTAGTTTTTATAAACAAGAGCACACTAGATAAGTTTGTTAATGAACCTACTAAACAGCAGAATGTATTTATCCGGATGATGACAAACTCAAGGTATCCCCCTAACTGGTCAAGTCAGACCCCAAATTAGTGAGCTTCTCTAGCAAATTATCCAAGAAAACAGAAGCAAAGATCACAAAATTCTAGGACATTAAACATGCAAACCTAAAATTCTATGAAGTCTCTTAGTTAAAGTGTAATGGTATCACCCAAATGCTGATAATTCTTATGCAGAAAAATTTTACTTGCACCTGGACTAATGTATCAAGTTGATAGTTACCACCAAATACAAGCAAATTTCCAGATTTAAAAGTAAACCTATGTGGTAGTCGTCTTATAATAACAAACTATGTAGTCAAAGAAGATACTTCTAAAGCTATGTAGCAGGACAAACGACCCCAAACGTTAATGAGAACATCAAGCAGCTAGATAAGAGGTGAAAACATATAATAAGAAAATCAAAAGCATCCCGTGAACTCCTTGTAGCTACAGAAACCAAAGACAACCACAAATCCTTTTTTAAATAAGAAGTAACACCCAATATTGCTCTGAGCATATTGACAATGCTAGCAAGTATTCAGATGTACTTGATGTTGATAGCAGACAGGCAAATAAATTTAATACCAACTTCACCCACAAACATCTATTCCAAACTCATCTACCCGGATGGAATCATGCCACCAATCATCAAACAGAGCATCTACTGAAGGTACTCGAAATAACTCATCTATGGGACCTGACAACATACCAGTTGCCTAATTAATAGCACTAAGCAAGCATTGGTGAACCCCTTCCTGAAAATCTTCAACATGAGACTATGAACTGGCTTTGTCCCACAGGAGTGGTGCTCAGCTGTTGTAATGTCACTTCACAAGGGTGGCCACACCTCATACCCCAGGATTTACAGACCCATCAGCCTAACAAATCTTACATGTAAAGCTATGGAGTATATCATAACAGACCTAATTAACTATGATATCAAAAATCGTATTAGATTGTTTGATTTTGTCAAGGACAGATCATGTCTAATGCATGTTCTAAACTTCTTTGAGGTCACTAATGGTTTTACCTGTCGACATTCTTTCCACACATTGTACCTTGACATCTCAAAGGCATTTGATACTGGGTCACAAGCAAATATGATAAAAAATTGCATGAATTGCAAAATGACCTGTATGTGGTTTGGTGGATCAGGCTGGGGATGGTAATTCATTACTGAAACTAAGCAGAAATTCCTTAAGATTCCAAGAGCAGGATAAGTTATTTCTTACACTTATTTCATTGAATTGCACTTCTGAAATGCTTATAATTGTCCTATACAGTTAATCTACTACATTCTGCACTGTTATAAAGCTTTATTTACTGTTTCACTGCATTTATGTACTGTTCTAACTATATTTTTCATTGTTAGATACTGTTTCATTACTCTAATTGCATGTTTACTGAAATACTTAACTGTAAACTGCTTTTTCATACTGGGAGTTGTATTTTCTTTTTGTGAGTGCTCTAGCCATGCTTTTCTGTGCATTTCTGACTTTTTGAGGTTTCTGTGTTCTAGTCTAGTCGGTTTGCAGTTAAAAGCATTATCTAGAGTATGCTTGCTCCTTGATCTGTTTAAAACTTTCATTTAGTGGCTACAACTAGGAGCTGTAATACTTGGTGGCTTTGCAGTTGCCTACCCATACTGTATATTTATTTGATCTGTGACACTCCTCCCAGTCAAGTGTCATTAGTTCATTCATTCAATCTAATAGAGAACATTTGTGAAAGCCAACCCACTCAGATTCTTAACCTTGAATTAACTTCTGCTCCATCTTTCTCCATTTCCACTTTATTGAAAAAAAAAATTCTAAGCTTGTTTCTCCACTTTCCTGTAACAAGTCTAGTCCAGATACAGATTTGCTATATCCAGGACTGTTTCTAAACTTCTGAGCCTCCCCCATCCCCCTTAACTAGGGTTAAACTATTCCCGATGCCATAAAGTCTGCTCTTCAAATTTTCCCTTGCAACTAGCCAGCTTTTTAGTTTTAGCACTCAAATCTGTTTCTTTGAGCTCAGCACTTGTTCAGAACTCATTGTAAGCACTAAATAGGCTACAAATTACTACAGCACTCAACTTTCCTCACTTGTCTAGAGGAAAACAGTTTTTTGTACTTAATAAATAAGCACCTATCCAGGCATGTCTAAAGGTCAGCTCCCTGTGTTTTCTCCTGTCTATCTGATGAATCTGGGCATCTTGGGACAATGCAGCAATTGTCTCATGTACACAGACAACCCTCTCCTCCTACCATCCACCACTACAACCTGTAAGAGATGCACTTATAAAGCCAAACTGGAAGCAATAGCCTAGTACCTATCTATGAAACTATGAACTGTCTTAGAGATAAGACTATGAGTGTGGGGAAACATATTCTGAGAACATGATGGTGAACAGTAGAATCACACAATTGTCAGTTCTAGAACCCCTGCTATTTAGTATCAACTTCTCCAATCTCCAGTTATCAAATGAAGAGCTCTGGGAACAAAGTTTGTAGATTAATGTAATCTAGAAGTTGTTGCCAAGCCCCCCATGACATAAATGTGCTTCATCAGAAACTTATAGTTCTTAATAGCTGGAGTATTAAAAATAGAGTCAAGCTCAACATCAAGTGCAATATTGTAGCATTTGGTGAGCACCCCCTTAACTCCTACTTACAGCATAGATAATGCACCCCTTCAAGATGAAAATGTTGTGACAGTCCTTGGTACATGGGTGGACAGCTCCTTTACATTTGCCCCGTATGATGCATTAGTGGTTTATGATGCATTAGTGGTTAAGAAATCTCTTTACCTTGCACAAGTTACTGCTGACGGTATATCTTCCAGATCTGAAGATGTCTTCACATCCTTCTGTTCCACAGTGATTAGATCCATCAAGTACAGCACTCTCTTTGGGATGTACCATACTAAGGATGTGAAGCAATTGGAGAGACCCCAGTGGTATGTAGCAAACAGATCAGGGGCTTAAAAGATTAACTACCAAGAAAGATTGGAGGCTTTTCCACTGCACTCAGTTTCATATAGACTCTTTAGAGGCAACCTGTGCTTTGCTTTTAGGACTATAAGGGATTCAGTAGTTCATGAACCCATATATCTAATAAATAAAAATGTCCAGTTAACACTAGAGCCAAAGACCTATATCTGCTTAAACAAATAAATGAGACTAGGAAGAAGGATAGATTTGCCAAGCAGCAGCTACCTTCTGCGTAACAAACTCCATCTCCACGTGAAACAGTATGACACACTGTCTGCCTTTACAAAAGATCTGTACAACTGGATGGGCTTTCACAAATTCACCCCTGGTATGACTGGTCTGGTCCTCCTTGAAAGAGTGGCAAGGCCAAAGGGCAGATATTGGCAAGGCTGAAATGGACTCATGGCTCATTTGCCTTATCACTCATATTATCCTATGAACTGCTTTGGACTACCACAGTGCAATATAGCTCTTACAAAGTTATTTTATCTGTGTGTTTGTCATCTGTATTATTTACATGTATTGTTACATTTATACGACCTGCATGAAGCACAAGTATAAAAGAGATCTCTGATTAAGACACATGCTTTTTCATCAGGGTCAAAACACTCTAGTGTTTATTATTAACGTCTTAGAAATAGATGGGCCCTCTTATAATAGGCTACCCACCAACTTGTAAAAATTTAAAAGGTTTATTGCCTTAGTCATCTGAATCAACATCTAATTTCAACATCATGGACTAGTGGCCTACTCCCAGCAGGAAAGCCTATTTATTCTATTCAGACAGTGACAAAAGGAGCTACGCTATCTGTGCTACAAATAATTAAAACAGTCCTAATGTCCTTGAACAGTGCTTCTCATTTCAAAGAATGTTGATGTTTAGCATTTAGCCCTAATGACCCAGTCTCAGAATGGCTTAGTAAGTTAATGGCCTGCTCATATTTAATATTAAGGCATTGCTCCCCAGCACCAGTAAATATATGTGGTTTGCTGCTAATTTTCACAATAGAGAAAGCTTTGTGAACAAAAACACAGGCCACCTCTCTAACATATCAGTTACTATTACGATTGCTAACTCAGACAGTGGAAACAAGAGGAATGAGGTACATAAATAAAATGCAAGTGTTCAAGGCATAGCAAAATAAATTTAAAATGGGTGGCGAAAGCCAAACACATTCTGGCTAGGCTTATAAATGCCCTAGGGCAGATAGTCTAGTATGAACCTATGAACCTATGAAATTAACAAATAACAACAGGGGTTTACTAGGCCTAAAGGAATGTGCTGGATGCTGCTTATATATATTTAAAACTTAGCATCAAATTTAAACATTTTTTTTCATGCACAGAAGCAAATGAAAAAAATAAAAAAAGAAGTCTGAGTATAACTACATCATCAAAGTATTATTCTAAGGAATTGGCAGACCAAGAAGGGCCCACTGTAATGCTGCAGAGTAAATGAAAAAAACAGGCTGGAGGCAACTGCTGGCTACTTTACCATCCCAGTACTTGTTTTTACAAATGAAATATTTTTCACAGGGTCCTAAGAACTGTGCAGGTCTCACTGTCTTCTATACTGCCCATGCTAGAATGAAAGGAGAGCGAGTTCTGAGTTCTAAATTTGGGAGCTCAAGAATTTAAACTCCTCCTTAAGCAATCCATTGATAGCTGGACAAGACTCCCATCATATAATCAAAGGCATCAATGTGAAGAAAAGTCACACACAAGAGCATAACTTCAAGTAAATAAACAATCAACAGCAAGTGGAGAGGAATGGGCAAATAAGTTAACACTGATACTATCGATAGTAATACATGCTGAAACTAAACAATTGAACTGCTAGCTAAATAAAACTAATCTCTTACAACTAATATATGTATATATATATATATATATATATATATATATATATATATATATATATATATATATATATATATATATATATATATACAACTGTCGTGATGTTCCTCATTTGAGAGTAAGGGAAAACATCCTTCCCCAATGAAGTTCAGTGACCCTGGAGTTCATAGTCAGTGTATTTCAGGTAAAAGTGGAGTTGGTGAATAGTAGTCAGTGATCTTTTACATGACAAATCTTTCTTCACATAACAACAGTGCTCTTGTAGGAGAAACACAGGAGACTAGGACCAGGAGATAAGCAGGACTTGCACTTCAGAGCAGAGTGTTGTGCACCAACATACTGCACATACACAAAGTACTCAAAGGGGGTATTATGAACTGGGATATCAGGGCCGAATATATATAATCAAGAAATGGTGTGCAGTGTCTGATAATAATTAAGTTAAATGAAGACAGGTGGGAAAATATAGCCCGATTGTAGACTGTTGCATGTGGGTTTTCAGTTGGTGTGGTGAAAGATATGTCTTAAATGAGAGAATGGTTCAAAACTCTAGGCATCAGATGATATTACTTTATGCAATAAGGAAGTTGCATGCCAAGACTGACATTTTCAGAGCTATTCTTTGTGTTAGATACATTGATGACACTGGAAATGAATGATGCAAATTTCTGTTTGGCATAAGGCCAGACGTTTCGCTTGCATGCTCTGAAAGCAATTGAAATAGCACCAAGCCAGGAACAAGTAATTGTACTAAACCTTTGTTAATCAATAACTATTTTACAAATCTACACAAATCCTACTAGTTCTACGTCTTCGGAGTACACTCAGTAAATCTAGTCTGGCAATATGAAATGTAAGATACTGAGTTAACTAGAATGTAATTAAATGAAATATACCATTCTGACTAAGCTCACAAATGTAAACAGTGAGTACATTTATCTTTCATTCTGTCTTGCATGCTCTCTGTTATCCCCTGGGTGGCAGGGTTCAAATGGTTGTGCTTATAAAACAGACTAATTTGCCCCCGTCAAAACAGGCCTTTTGGGATACAGCATTCTGTGCTTTTGCTCATCTATATGCCAGTGGTTCTGCAGTTTAGGGATAGACTTTTGAGTAGATTCAAGAATTAATTTTTTTTCCTTACAGCTATTGAGGATAAGTAGTTGTTTTATACTTCTTGAACCTCTCAGAAGATAATGAATCGTTGTCTCTATCTGTTGCTATTTCTCTCTCTCTCTTACTCCCTTATTCTCTTCTCCTCTCTATCGCTGTCTCTTAGCATAACCATCTTTATTTTCCATTTGTCTAAAGATGAAGCAAATATATTGTTCTCTAAATGCTAAATATGAAGAAAAAAATCACAGAATTGGAAGGTTATATATGTATTATAAATTAGTCATAAGCACTATGGCAGTGGTTCTGTGAAGGATGAATATGGCACTATAATGAATACGCAAGCAACAGCAGGATTAATGATGAATGCATGAAGTTATGACTTGAATTTGTGCATAAGTCATTAAGAGGAGGAAGCAAAACAACAGCAAAAAAAGAAACTCCATCTATGTACAATAAAAAATCAAAATAATTGAATTATTTGTGTAAGACAGACCTAATGATTTCTAGTGCCATGTTCTATGACTTTTAAGTGACTCATTCATTAAACTCTTACACAAGTATGGTCAGAAGCATTTTGGTGGAATTGTTTTTCACATTATAGGCATCTAGATTTGCACATACATAACTCCCTCCCCCCCACGTGTGTGTGTGAAACATACCAAGATGAAATCAGGAATTGCGAATATCATTGTTGTATGAATGAGGGCGTAGTTAGTGTCCCTGAAGAAATTCAGTGAAAAATAATTAAGTATGGGTTCTGGAATCAAAGTGACTGCGTCAGCACCCCGCACCTCCTCCTTTGAAAGCAACTAATGAAAGTTTTTTTTCTTAACACTTTTCAAGCAGCAGGATTTAGAAATCTTTTATTTGGAATATTGCCTTTCAGAGTGTAGTACTCCTTATGACAGTAGTGCAGTAGTGCTTTGCACTGCTGACAATTCCACTACATACAATTCTCTGCCAACTGTGAAACTGTAAAGTAATATTGTCTCGTGTCACAGACATCACTATTGATGAAGAGTGCTGCAGTTTACAATATACGTTTCTCCAAAATGCATCATCTATAGAGTTGGTTATATTAGGTCCCGGGGAGCAGGAGGCAGAACCCCACCCACAAAAAAGCAATATTTTAGTATTGTTTTATTGTTTACTTCCAGATGTTATACATGCTGTTTGTTTCTGACATTTGGAAGTCAGTTATGACTAAGAAATCTTACATTCATTCCCCATGAGAACCCAATATCTGATGTATTTCCGTCCAATCCCCAGAGGTAGCACAGCACAGTCATTTGTTATCTACAAGTTAGGCATACGGCTCTTCAGTCTCCAGTCAGGAAAATCATGCTTTTATATGGCAGCTGACCCTCCAGCAGTTGGAGCATTATCCAAACCCTGTCATTTATGATGCTGGTAGAGGCTCTGCTTTACTGCCAGCAGCTGTGCCTTTGTACCAGCAGGCTGGCATAAGAAAGCACTTGAAACAAACATGAAAAGGTAGATTAGATTTTCTACTGGATTCATGCAGTTTTGACAATTCAAAGCAGTTCAAATTGTATATTATTTTTATTAGCCTATTTAAGACTTGGCTGAAGAGGCTGGATCCTTCTGCTTTTCTTTGTTGCTTAAAATGGTTTGTCACACTAGAATGTCTCACTTTTTGCACCACCGTATGTGATACATAAAGCACTGATT
The DNA here is from genome assembly GCF_019279795.1 of Protopterus annectens. Taxonomy (NCBI): domain Eukaryota; kingdom Metazoa; phylum Chordata; order Ceratodontiformes; family Protopteridae; genus Protopterus; species Protopterus annectens. The sequence continues at coordinate 430,141,405 of NC_056732.1, read as the reverse complement.
ATGATCTTCATTGTAATGGTGAACATTTTACTTAGGTTCGAAAGAAAAATGCACTTTGCAAAAATCATGTTCAATACACTGATGCCATTGAGGAGTAATTGTGAGCTTCAACCTCAGCGACATCGTCTCAGAGAAAACGTGAGATATGTCCATAGTCTGTAATATGTCCATAGTCTGTAATATGTCCAAAGTCTGTAATATGTCCATAGTCTGTAATATGTCCATAGTCTGTAATATGTCCATAGTCTAGTCTGTAATATGTCCAAAGTCTGTAATATGTCCATAGTCTGTAATATGTCCATAGTCTGTAATATGTCGATAGTCTGTAATATGTCCATAGTCTGTAATATGTCCAAAGTCTGTAATATGCCCATAGTCTGTAATATGTCCAAAGTCTGTAATATGTCCATAGTCTGTAATATGTCCATAGTCTGTAATATGTCCATAGTCTGTAATATGCCCAAAGTCTGCAATGTGTCCAAAGTCTTTAATGCCTGGGACACTTGATGCAATTGTTCCTTTTCAGGGGCAGCCTAGAAGCACTTTCCGGTGATGTGACTTGGTCAGCATCACACAGTAGACAAACAAAGGCTGAGGGAATCAAACCCTGCAACAGCTCACAGCCCTACTCATCTGCACTTAAGTGCCAGACAGATGCTGATGCAAACCTAATAAAGTACATTTTACACCCACATGCCAGCATAAAACAAGCTAAATTAAAAATTGATGTATAGTTAAAATATTAACAATTAACTTAGAGACTTCATGCTTTCCAGTTTAGTCATAACCAAATAATAAACTGTCAACAGTTAACAAAACAAGGAAACTATGGATTCTACCCAAAAAACATAGTTCATACTAGGATGGTGTTCCTATTTACTGCACTCATTTCCATCTTCTACACCATAACTTTTATGGGATTCAGGAACCAACTGTTTATAAACTCAAGCATGTATACATACACACACACACACACACACACACACACACACACACACACACACACACACACACACACACACACACACACACACACACACACACACACACACACACACTCATCCATAGGTTCATAGGCGGTCATTAGGTTAATGGGCCTAGGGCCTTAACATGCCTAGCCATGTAATACCCTTGTTTCCTAGTTGACCATGGTTAGATGGTCATTGTTAGCAGAATGAATCAGTGATTAGCACCGATTAACCCTGCCCATAAAGGACATAGGTGCCACCCCAATGGTGAATTTGTGGCCTCCCATCCAGTTGTCAGGGTTGCACATAAATAGGGTCATTGGGGAGCATTGCTTCACGTGAAGTTGTAGTTTGTTCCAGAGGAGCAGCAATTTCTGAGAGACATATCTGTCACTCCAAAATTTTCTGTTTATGTCACAGGCTGGGTTGAAATCCCTGGAGTGAGTGACTCTTGTGCGATTATTTTTGTAGACATACAGCATTTTCATTAGGGCAGGGTCAGAGATCACTCTGTAGGCCAGGCACAGGTCACCTCTCAGCAGCCTGCAGGATGGAGATGAAAAACAGGGGTTTCAGTCTTTCCATGTAGGTCATGTTTTGGAGGCCCTGAATGTTCTTGGTTAGAAACCTCTATGGTCTCGTCAGTTGTTGCATGTGTCTGCTGAGGTACATACAAAATGTGGCATTATATCCAATTAGTGGTCTAATGAGGGTTGAGTATAGAAGAGTTATAACATCCTTAGTCTTGGATGCAATGCCATTATTTATGTGGTATGCAATGTGGAAGGCTTCCCTTACCACTGTGGAGACATGGTGACAGAAGTTTAAATTGCTGTTAACCTGTGCTCCCAAGTCTCTCACCACTGTGTTTTTGCTTGGGGGGGGGGGGGGTGCTATCTATAATGTAATTTGCATGGACATTTTTTTGCCAAAGGGGGTAATGATGCACCTTTTTGCATTTAGTTTTAGATCGTGACTCTGGCACCAATCATTAGTCTGTGTTAGGCCCTTTTGTAAAATGTTAACATCATTAGAGGACTCATCTGTGATCTTGGTAAGCCACAGGCCATCTACTTTTGCCTGGATGTCCAAGAAGTAGATTCCAAATACTAGAGAGCCCAACACAGATTCTTGTCATAAAAAATTGGTAACTGGTCTACTGGTGGAGGTAGAATCCCGAACTTTGACAATATGTGTTCTGTCGGTTAGCCAGTTTGCTACCCATCTACTGACATATGGGTTAATCCCCAGCTACACGAACACACACACATACACACATACACACACACACACACACACACACACACACACACACACACACACACACACACACACACACACACACACACGCACACACACACACACACACACACACACACACACACACACACACACACACACACACACACACACACACAGACACACACACACACACACATTCACACATATACATGTATATACACATGCACACACAGATGTTACCATCAATTATAGAATCTTGTATGACTGTGTATACCTCAGATGTTTGCATATAATAAAATGAATAAACAAATGCAAAAATAATGACCTGAAATGCACTTCAGCTCAACGCTTTGAGAACCATAAGGTGCAACTCACTGTACCCCATTCTCTCCTATCCTCTTAGTTCAAGAATGAGAGACAAAGACCCAAAATCAAGAAAGGATTTTAAATATTACTCTTATAAACTTAGAATGCTGGTAGTACAACAGGTTTTGTGTTAACAATCATTTTTCAAATGATACGATGTCTGAAATTCCCACATTTGTCATTATTAGTGATTACAGTCTGCAACACTTTTACTAGAAAACCACAAATCGTATGAGGAAAAGGCTATATATATATATATATATATATATATGAAGCAAAATCAGGGACTGCTGAGAACTATGCCCTCTGTACATTAACACACACACACACACACACACACACGCACACACACACACACACACACACACACACACACACACACACACACACACACACACACACACACACACACACACACACACACACACACACACACACACACACACACACTCCACACGCACACATACCTTACCATGAATAACAACGACTTGTATGACACAGATATCTGAATATAAATAATGGCCCAGAAATGTATCTGAATTCTCTGCTTTCTGAACTATACAATCTACTTCCTTGCAACCCCATCTGCCCACTCAACGTCTTACCTCAAGAACCAGAAATAAAGGCCCTAAACAAGAAGCAGATTTTAAATATTTCTCTTCTGTCCTTAGAATGTTGTTAGAGTAATATGCTTTGAATTAGTAAGCATTTTATGAAGAATGTGGTATATGAGGCTTATATGCTTTCATAATTTAATGATTACAATCTACAACAATTTACCAGACAGCCACATGTTTTAGAAGAAACAGACTAAAACATCCCAGCTTCTTTGCTCAGGAATTCTGGGCAAAGCTAAAATAATGGGAGGACAAAGGCCCCAAAAGGGACAGCATTTGTTTATTTGTTCATTTGTTAACTAGAAAAGCATACTGACAAAATCCCCCTTTACAGTGCTGAACCTGGAGTACTGCCTGGTTAAGTGAATTGCTCAAATCCACACAGAAGGCAAATAGAGGTGGAAGGAGTCAAACCCTATACTTTTGACTACAGGAGGCAGTTGATTAACAGCTCAGAGCCCTAACTGCCACATAATGATAACTCACTTAAAATATTAACAGAACAACAGACGTTGGACCAGCATGCATTTTCTTAATAATAAGAATCTGTTGTTTTGCAGAACAGGCAACCAAGACTCCCTTCACAGTTCTACTTCTATTCCAATAGTGAGACATCCCATTACTCTTGCTACCTGTGAAAGAGCCTTCTCAAAAATTGGATCTACCTGCTGGAACTCACTACCTGAAGACATCTGACTAATCAATGATCGTAAAAAATTCAAAAAATCCCTCCACTCCCATCACAGTAATGAAAATAAGTTAAACTGCTTCAGAGATGTCTGTCAGTTTTTTTACTGTCCTTCTCTTCACCCTAGTGATACATCTGAAAACTCCCTTTTCAATTACCCATATACATCTTTGTTACAAGAAACTGAAAAGGATGAAGGTTTTGGGGAAAAGACAAGGATGACAACAAGAAAGGATAGCATTCACATGTTCTGCTGTTCTGTTGAAGAGCTTGGTATTATATTTCATGTCCACATTTTGAACTAGGCTTACTTATACTTTGTATGTTGCAATGACTGCATATTATCATCTCTCCAATATTGCTTTCCTTCTTTAAGATGCGTATTTCATAATATTTGTAAGTGTTATTTCCCTGCCTACCTCCTGTCATGGCATAAAAGTGACCTTGGACCAGTTCACTTATCTGGCAAACACATATTAAATAAAGTACTATAAAACTTAAATGCTAAAAGTTATTGACTGAATTATAATTCAATTGAATTATAATTTTCTTGGGTGGCAAAAGACAGAGTACCGTTTGGCTAGGCTTATATAGGCCCTAGGGCCAATAGCCTAGTACCTACCTATGAACCTATGAAAGTAAGCCTCACTGATTTATCAAAATGTAATAATTTAATAAAGGACAGGGAAAAAATATAAGGTAAAATCAGAGATGTTCTGAAAAATTTGATACAGTTCATTAACAAAGATAACAGAGCAATATGTTTTGCATAGAAATGGATTTTCGGAACAATAAAAACTATGAAACTCTGATGACTGGCATACAAAAATCAAAAATGTTATGATGGATGGCAAAAATATGAGGAACTATCAGAAACATTCTGTAAAACTGGGGACAGATAAGATGCAGAAATCTCTAATTCACTTAAATAGTTAAAAAAATAAAAGGTTTTACATTGACATGTAAGAATGGAAACTATGAAACTCAAAAGACTGGCATTATTGATTTACTATATTCTTTAGTGATTTAGCAGAAAATGAAATTTCTTCTGAGTTTAGCGCACACACACACACGCAGACACTCACACAGTGCAGTACATAGTAACATATGTAATATACACTAAATATGGCAATGTCTTCAGTACTGTGTGGTACCTGCTTTTTGAAAAGTCCATGCTAGCGTTGTACAGTAGGCTTGTCTGCAACAGGTCTGCACTTATTCTGACAGACTCCAGGAATTCTCTCTCTCTCTCTCTCTCTCTATATATATATATATATATATATATATAGAGAGAGAGAGAGAGAGAGAGATAAATATATATAGGCTATCCATCCATCCATCCTCAACCCCTTTTCCCATTTTTCAGATGGGGTTGGGGTGTCACTTCAACAGTGACAATTATGTTGAGCCAAGGTTTATGGCTTACGATCATGTTACTGAAGATGTGAGTACTGACTACCAAAATCCTGATATGAAAATGAAGAAAGACTACAATTTTAAAACCCACAAGGCTGAATAAACACTAAATACTGAAACTCTGTCCCACTGCAGATACAGGAAAGTGATAACTTGGGTCCTGCAAGGGGTGGCAGGTTCAGTGTTTGACAATATGGGTTTCAACATATAAGTCCTTCAATATAGTCATCTCAGGATTCTGATCACTGATATTCTAGTCTTTAGTAACATGATGCTAAATTCTATCTATCTATCTATCTATCTATCTATCTATCTATCTATCTATCTATCTATCTATTTATCTATCTAATCTATCTATCTGTCTGGCTTTCTCTATCTAAAGCCCTGGACACTACACATCTCATGATATCTGGGTAAGTAGAATCTCTTCCTACTTGTCTATCTTGATCAGCTGAAGCCATAATGGTAATGTGTGTGGATTCTTTGGCTCACTGGGCCTCAGAGAAATGCAGTATGCTGTAAAAAGTCTACAGAGTGGTGGTTATGCCCTGTGTGTTTCTAGGAAACCGGATACGTTTCTTCACATGCTGCAACATAACATTGAGGACCTGGTATAGGATAACTGATAACTGCACTATTCCAAAGCCCCTGATGTTCACTGTAAGATCCCTGTAGCTGAGATAGTTATGATAGTTAATATTACATATGCCTTAGGGTCCATTGGTATGATCAATCCAAGCATCGTCTTTGACTTCGCTTGTTGGACACATACTTCAACTTGTTATAGTGCGATCTCCTCCCTACCTACCTAGTACCAATCTAGTACCAGTTGGTGAGTGAGGTGCTGGTAAGTAAGGTATTGCCAGTACTTTCAGTAATATGGATGGCTGTAACATGTAAAAATCAAAATAAAAACATGTGAGGAGCTGTGGCTGTTAAACTTTATTAGCTAACTTAAGCGCTTTTGTCCACAATATCATGGACTTCTTCAGAATAACACACCCCCAACAAGGATATTTTATACACATAAACTGTCACATGACACTTAAGTACAATCAACTAACTGAATTATAAAGTTCAATACAATTATCTAAAATTGAAAAATACAATTACTTCAATTAAAAATACCCCAAAAACAATCCAGGCAGATAAATAAATAAGTCAAAAAATGTAAAACACTTAAGAAAAAATACCAATATTGCTAAAATCCAATTTTTTTATATAACAATGCATTAAAAAAAACTGTCCTCAATAAATTACACCCATCTTAGGTTATATAGGAGAATTCTACATAGCATACTAAGCATTCAATTTTAATGCACTACTAACAGATATCTGTCATTCAAACTGGAGGGGGGGGGTGAGGCAAGGCATTACATTTGATCTGCCACCTCAATTCCTTATACTCCAAAAATAAATTAACACGGCCAACACTCACTCCCAATGCCATGTGATCAATGGCCATAAATTTAAAAAAATGCAATGGATTGTCCTTTATGTGCTTATATAAAGCATTCCTTTCATTAGCCCTTTGGATGTCTAACTGTTGCTGATATATCCTATTTTTTAGGGCATGGCTGTAACATGTAACATTATGGGCTGTGGCTGTAGTCATGGACACTAACACATGTTGTTTAACTACATTTGCAGCTATTGTTAGCATGTTCATAGCCCTGTACACCAAAACCCTTTGCTGTTCAGAATAGATTCACATTGATGTAGACTGTACCGCTTCTGTACATTTCTTAATCTCTAAATCTCTTTGCCACTTATGATTTTATTAATTACATTGTTTATGTGCCTTATTTGCATGTGATTATTCATTTCAGTATCACTCCACAGTCATTTACATGATTTGCATCCCATAATATTTTTCACATTTTCCAGCAGTGCTGCCTCTATCTCTGAATTGTCCTCACCTTATAAATTGTCACTACCTGCACATTTTGCATTGTGTTAATCGCGCATGAATCCTGATCTTATTTTCTTGTACTTTACCAAATGTATGCACGGTAGTTTAAGCGCTTCTAAGGTGCAATCCTTTGGATGACATGTTAAACTGAGATCCCATTTGGTGAGGTTTTAGCAGCTTGGGGAGAAGTGAAAGATCCATCACATTTAATAAAACAGTTGAAAAATGTTTACTTGCACATCTTATTTTAGAATTCAAATTTAAAACATTTCAATAATGTATTTTTTAGGAATATTCATGCACAGACAGCTCTGTTGCATTGAAAGAAAAGTCCTGACTAAGATCAGGTGACAAAGTTTGCTCCAATGCTTGTTCAAGACAGTTAGGGACAGGGAAGAACTGGTGAGTTGTAAGCCTACTGGCCTTTTCTGGAGGTTTGGGTCAGGTGAGTGGGTAGATTAATCTGCAGTATTAACCATTTACAGAGGATAGAACCAGTAAATGGCACAGGTTGGAATGCCCACTACCTATAACGGCTCATCAATGGACATCACAGTGGTACAGCGGTAGCATTGTCATCTCACAGCAAGAGGTTCTCCTGTTCAATATTCAGCTGGAGTGCCTTCTGTGCGGAGTCTGCCATGTCCTCCCTGCATTTGTGTGGGTTTCCTCCGGGTGATCCGGTTTACTACCATGTTACAAAGACATGCATCTGGAGCATTTCTCCCCCAGCCTCTGCTAAAAATTGGCTACATTCTATGTCGGACTTTCCCGGTAAACAAATATTAAACAAATACAACCATGCATCATATCATAGACCTAACCTATTCATAACATCCCCATGCACAGAGATAGGACCTCATACCTAAGCTAGCCAAGCAGCTCTGAGCAGCAGTGGTGGGTCTGGTTTTACTCTGCTCCAATACATCCCACATGCTAACCTATGGAGGAGTTTGTACCCCACAAGCTGAAGGGGTATACAAATACTAGAAAACCTCTCTTCAGTATGCATTGATTGCGCAGTAAGAGGTTCTTAAGGGAGAAGTTGCACTTTCACAACAGACACAGAGCAACAAAAAAAATCAGAAGTAATATGTATTTACACATTTACTATACAAATATAGCTATGGAAAAATAGATGCATCAGCTATAGAACTGGCTATAGATAAAAACATACTTATCTAAATTGTATTCTTATTTAACTTATTGTCCTTATCTCCCACATTATTGTAATACAATTCATTTTATTCATCACTCTTATCCAGTCTGTTACATTTTATTTTATTTTTTTCTGCAATATCTTATACATAAAACTTGTAGTCTGTCCTCTCTGGCCTCTGTCTCCACAGTACAACATTCCTCATACAATAGTTCACGTTTCTGTAGATTTCACTTCAAACTAACATTTTGATATTTACTTTTTACTCTGCAATCTTTTACATACTCACATTCCCACATGTTTCCATTATAACAGTGATGTCTACATAGATCATATGACTGCTACCTCTCCTCTCTCCAATAATTGACATTTCACTTCTCTTTCCTGTTTCTTTCCTTCTATAATTATCTTATTGATATAAAAACAAAGTCTGGATCAAAGGACACTACTGTTTGATGCCATTGTTTTAAATTTGCAATGGTTAACCCCTATCTTTTCGCTAATAAACATTTAGGTGATGATGATTCATAAACCACTTCTATAATTCATTTTTGTTCTTTACTTTTAACTATCCCTGTCCTACAAAGCAGTAGAAGCCTCCTTTCTCGGCTCATGGAGTCAAATGCCTTACCTGGGTTTTTGTCACTGTTTAATATATGCCTCTCTTTATTATTTTATCATTCACTTTCTGTAACCATAATCGTATAGTTTCATAGTTATTGGTGATTGCAACATTGGTAGTTGAACTGCAGTAGTTTGAGTATTTAATACTGTAGTATTGTACAAGCCACACTTGTGCACTTGTAAGCATTTGTTCCCTTACTGCCACTATGGTAGAACTGTGGAGTTGGTATGTAAAACTTAGGGAGGGGTAGATTATCCCAAAAGGAGTTATATGGGGGTTTGCCCACTGCAAAAAATGTATTTTTTTTTCAGCTCACCGTTATTGGTTTAAAATTTTGGTAAATGGCGAGTCAAAAAGACCTGCTTTGATTGCATATAGGTAAACCTAGACCATCTCATATATTCTTATTTTTTATATTCTTAGTGCTTTTCTGTTCTACCAGTTCATCCTCAGAACTTTACATAGCCTAGATTATTATTATGATCATTTCTTGAAGTATTACTGCCAATATTTTATAATTTCTACTTATTGATTACATGTAATTACAGTTTCCTGTCATTCTAGTCTCCCCTTTCCTTTTAAAGAATTTGATACAATTTTCACTTACTTAATAATGTAATGTCTTTACAGTATATTTTGTTTATTTCAATCATTTTACACTCCCATTATTATTTTAAGCTGCTGTTCCTCCATGGTACTATAGGATTCAAATTCTATCCAATTTGGTCTGGTGGTAGTAATTTTACTACTTTTCAGATTTGGCATCCTATCTTTTTCTTGGCCATTACCACCATATCTGCAACAAATTCAGCTCTGATTTTACCCCACTGGCACCATCTTCATTCCCCTAATTACACACCTAACCCCTGATTCCCTTATCTGTTTTGCTGAAGCCCTATCTTCTCATTCAGTAGACAAAAACAGTACATATATGGGTCCAGTAAAAATGCTTGCAAGCACTATGCTTAGATTATAAATAATCTTACTGCACAATTGAATATCAGACACAGACAGGTGTGGAATGATATTAAATAACTTTAATAAGTTTTCATTTGAACAAAAACAGATTCTTATTTAGAAATTAAATGCACCCTTTTCAGTCTTTCTGTTGAGCACAACTAGAATCAGGTACATATTACATTAAAGACCATCAAAAACCAAGATCATTGAAATACACATTTAGTGAAGTTAATTAAGTTTCCCATGCATTTTCGTTTTAAGTATCTCCAATGTAGGCTTTACAGCAATACAATCATTTTGTCCAAATGCTTTGCCTTGCTTAAATGCAAGACACACTTTGTTTCTTGAAATAATAATACATTTTCACAGTCACATCTATTCTTATATACAAGAATACGGTGCAATACCTGACATTTAAAATTACAAACAATTATCACATTGCATATTGAGCTTAGATTTATATTATGCTTTTAGTAGCATTCTTATATTCCATTTTCTGTCATGAATAGTTCTAATTATTTTTCCAGTGTAAAATTTTCTACACGTACATACTGCAGTATGACACTAGTTTTTCACATAACAGCTCTACTGAAAAATATTATTTCTACTAACATGATGAATATATGCATTTGTCACGTTCATATCACTATGTGTACTACAATCTGAATATGTACATTAGTTACTTTCAGTGACGTTTTTATCTCATTCAGCTTTATCACCCTCTCAACAAACTATTTTCTTCATATTTCTTCATCTGTTATAAGAAAACAGGGCAGGATTCACCTATGACTTCTTTGAGAGCCAAGGGCAGGATTGGTAAGGTTTACTTAACAGTGATTTTAAATAGTTGTATTAGGAGAAAACGTTTTCTGACAACAATAGAATATGTGATTGTCCCTTCACAATTGCATGACCAAAACAAAGGCTTGAAATTGCTAATCAGCCAATTTGGCAATAGTTATTAGGCAAATCTGTCAGTCTTGAAGAAAAAGGTATTTATTGTTTGGAAAAGGTAGGAGAGTAGACTATAAACAACACAGGTGGCTATCAGGAATACATTACACAGCCATGTACATTTGATAGAGCTTGACAATGGGATAACTAAAGTGTCAGATAAGAAAGGAACTGTGTATATATTTTACATAGATTTCAGAAAGGCATTTCCAACAACATGTCATAAAGCTTTATTAAAATCTTCAGTGTAGAATTTTGTTATGATCTTAGCATGAACAAGCAAAGGATACAGAAGATCAGAGTTAAGGAATATCATACAGCTGAAAGCATGACTTGTAGGAGACCTCAGTGGTCTCTTCTGGCTCAGTCCTTTCACTGTCTTCATAACTGGGATTAAAGATATTGAGAAAGGAAAAGATTGAAATGTTGGTAATAAAATTAAGTTATTCCACATTGTCCATCATATGAAAGTAACTGGTACAATTAGGCAGTTGACAAGACTGAGGTAAGGGTCAAAAGTATACTGTCTTAAAATTGAATCCAAACATTTCAAAATGATCCATTTGTATAGGAAAAGGCTAGAAACGATATTGAGAAAATAAATAATTCTGGGAGAGAATCATGACGGAATTTAAGTACCCCAACTGAAACCTTGGTTTCTGAGTGACATTGTTTGAAAAATGTGTTTCATGAAAACAAGTGGACACAATTTCAACAGTCAATGTGGTTTAATTATGGGCATACAGCAGAAAGATTGTTAAACTGAAAGGGTGGAAGATAATAGACCCATTCTTCTTAATCTAGTGGTAGACAACTAAAGTCATAAAGTTTAACACTGCATGAACATTAAGCAGTTCACATGAGCAACAAGAATATAAGCTCTTAGTTCGGAAGGATATGCAGCTTACTTAAAAGCAAACAGTTGGTTAGACTAGGTTTGCCAGAAGATTTGCCATCAAAGTATGTTTCTGTTTTTCTTGTTTAAAACATATGATTTATAACTTGATAAAAGTATATTCTTAGAAGGTAATGTACCATATTGCACAGTATACCAGCAAAGAGAAGCTCCTATGTCTTTTAGCCTTATTTCATCTCCCACAGTGCATGGAAATGCACTTACTGTGTAGCTGCAAACTGTACCTGTGTCTGCTAAACTGGAGGCTATTTGAGAACCATAGATATCTCAGACACATGAGTGGCTACCTCAGAATAATTACTCCAATAATCTAAATGGCTAGTATTAATCTGACAATGAAGTAGGTAAAGCAAACCTTTGGCAAGTCACCCCATGTCCTGTCATAGTGCAGTAAAGTACTTTTTAACCCTTTATTATATCCCATTCTAAACAATTATTTATTTAATCAATTTCTACATTTGACATAGATCTGACACATAGGGGAATTCTGTTGTAGGGAAAATGTACATTTCATAACATCTTACGTGACATTCACATGCATTTTCTGTGAAGAACTCCATGACCTTGACCTGTCTTACTCATGAAGGATTGTTATCTGTAGGTTATTTCTTGAGTCATTTGTTCAGTTTGGCTGACTGCTGCCAGGTGTGTTTTAATTACCCCAGGGGTTCGTCCATGCAGTCTTGCTGTTGTAATCATTACTGTTTCTCAGACTGTTCCCTTAACAGGAGGCAGGAATTCCAGCACCATGGATGCAAAGGAACAGACCTTATCAATTCAAAATAAACTTCTACTATGGAGAATGGAAATTGTGATTAAAGACACAGAAAAAGGCCTACTTAATTGTCATTTTAATGGACAGATAATGACTTGGAATTCCACTGAAAGGGCCACAGTGATGTGTCCAAATAGTCATTGAAAAAGAAAGGAAATAACAACAAAAAAAGATAGTGTTAAAATGTGTATTGCATACACTCGATGAAATCACATATGTTAATGATGCTTTAAAGAGAAGATGAGCAAGAACTTTATGTTATTTGTTCACAGGAGTTTATTTTACTCTCTGCATTACTCAATTCTTTTTTTATTTAAACAAGTTAAACAGATCTGTGTAAGTGCTGAAGGATTTTTCTTTTCATTATTACACAAAAGTGGCATCATGCTGCTATAAATCTTGAAATACTATGTGCTGATTTTAGATTGTAAAAGTATGCATTTGCTGCTCACCAAGCTTGAGTCATGACTAAAAAGGGTTAGTGTGCCTACCTGGATATCAAATAGCAAGCAAATACAAAACTGCACCGGTGTTACCGAAACAAATATTTAGATAATCAGTATGTATATGAGCTCTCTTCTGTTCCATTACTGATAGAATTTGTTTCTAATTACAAAACATGTTATTTTGATATATTCCTAGTCAGTTAATTTTGTTTTACCCTGATGCGTTTGGGAGTGATCTGAATTTAATGAAAGAATGTGCAACTGCTTTGGCAGGATAATGAAAAGCTTTTATCCCTAAAGAACGATAGACCTGTCAGATGTGCCAGAATTATGTGTGTCCCTTGTTGGAATTCTCCAGAGAAATGCAAGCACTGATAATTGCTATCAAATTCATGTATGAGGCTGACGAATGCCATTCTTTCTGCAGAATATAGAATAAGCATACAAGACTTATGCGGTGCTAAGATCATTTACTTAGGTGTAAAACTCATTTTACGTATGCTATAGTACTGCTTCAAGTTATTTGGTCTGATGTTTACTGAGCTCATTCATGGGGCTGGAGTTTTCAGGGGGTAAAGCTGCTGCAAGCACCTGATATTTAGTCACAGCTGAGGAAAGTTCTCTACAGCCATCTAAATCTATCTTCTTATTTCTATAACACTATTAGCAGAGATGCTTCCATAGTTTTTATGAAAAATAAAACTGGCACAGGATAAGTGTGAAAAGTTTCATGCACAGTCCTTAAATAAAACTGCCCATGATGCTGACTTTCAAAGCTAAAGATCTGAGTACTATTTAACAGCAGACAATGACTATTACCTTTCTCGCCGACAGTTATATTACAAGGTGAGTAAGGTATGTCTGATCACAGTGAAACAAAAATGATGTTATAGTTTCTAAAGTGAAAGGCTAAAAAACAATGTGTAGTATAAACTGAGTGCTGAATAAAGTCAGTGCGCTAAGGTTACTTCAGACAGATCAAACTGCTTTTTTGATTGAGCATTTAACATAAAATATCAAAATTAAAGGATGTTTTTAACTGGCATTTTTACACATCATAAGATGTTTGACAACATCCCACAAAACTACTAAGTGACACATTGGACATTAAGTACTTAGATGAAAACCCTGATCTCCATGTAGCCAGTGTTATGTATACTCCCAGTAAATAAGCACACAGTATACTTCAAGGAAATGGGGTTAAAAGTAAGCTGTAAAGATAGGTACATTGTAAATATTTTATGTACAGCACTGCTTGCTAATATATAGGATTGGGTTATGGGATATGCATTCTGCACCATTTATGACACAATCAGTTATGTGGACCTTTAATCCCACAATGCTGGCACTGATTTATGAGTGACAAGCAGAAAGTAATGCTCTCCCATTTCATACTACTAACAACAAGGAGTGATTGGCTTTTGCAGGTATGGAAATGTACCAGCCCATCTCTGGTTATGGGCAACATCTTCCATATCCAAACAAGCTTTTACAATGTACAGCTACAGAAAAAAATTATAATCACTGGCTATTCCCAGATTTCACTGAAATTATTAATGCAATCTTAACAACAGTAACTGATACCTTACCAAAACTATTTTATTCCAAAAAACACTATATCCCAGGATGGAATACTAACACCTCTACAGTGCCATAATCCTTTTTTGTATCACATGGTACTGCTGCCACCAAATAAACCAATCAGACACCAAGTTCTCAGTTAATGAGCAATGAGCCAACCAGTATATTAAATTATAACAGCATTAAGCCAAGCAGTGTCTCTTCAAAAAATAATTGCCTACAGTCATAGCAATTCTGAGAAGTTACCAATGTAAACATACAAATAAAATACCAGCTTTGAGCTTTTATAAATGAATACATGAAACATTCTACTTCTCAGAAAATCATTTGAAAGTATAGAAACAACCAAATTAATATACAAGTCAGGAATTAACTGCAGAGGTAACAAAAAAAAAAACTCTGAGCTGATAGGTTTTAACATAACACTTCTAGCTACAGCTACATAGACTTGTTTCATCTAAGCCTAACTACCACCTAATCACTAAAAATGTTGAATGGCTGAGCAAGACACATGTACAGATTATAATAGTCTTAGCGTACTGTGTCCATAAAAGCAGATTTTACTTTTTATTCTTTATAGACTTGGCAAAACTAATTTACTGCAAAATGTTTTTTTTTTCCCAAAATCTCTTTATTTCAGTTTTCTTTTTTCAAATAATAACAACAATATGGTAACTCAAAACTACATAATTAAGAATAAAGTAGAAAATACAGGAATCTTGATTTTCATTTCTGTGCATATTAAGTGTTTCCCAAATATAACTGACAGTCCATAACAAAAAGGAAGTATCAGCATTCCTTGCCAAATACCCCAAGGACATTAGTGTTGTATTCAAAACAAAACAGAATGTTTGAGGTTTCTTTTATTTAAGCAGAGCTCTTACAAAACACAAAGACTTCCATTCCAATATAAAAATTCCCACCATAGATATAAAGCAATAGTTGTGAACATGGCTTCACTTTTATTAAATACAATTGCATAATTCTGAGAAAAATATCCAGGAAGCATTTTTCATATTTGGAGACAGGATGGCATCTTTTTTGCCTCAGTAATTAAGTTTGCCTTTTATATTGACCACTGGGTCCTTAAATCAACATGTTGCTCTGTTAGTTGGATTCACCCTGACTTAGCAATAAATATGTCTCCAAACTCCTGTAATGTAGTTTGGACTTTGTGAACATGGGCATATGTGCCATGCCAGCAATACCTTGTTTACTGAAGTGTCAGATCAAACCTCAATTATAACATCGACTACAAGAATGCAATCTCATTCTTTCTGTAACACTTTATAAATACTAAGTGCTAATGGCTCTCTGTGGTATGGCTTTGAAAGTGCAGTAACATTTGTCTTTCACTTCCTGCCTGGCAACTTCACCACATAACTGGCATTGTTTACCTTCTTTACAACAATGAAATGTCCCTCACATCCTGCATTCTGCTAATTCTGGCAAGCAGGCATAAGCAACAATCTTCACTACCTTTTTTTCTGACAGAAATCACTTAGGATGTGATGTTTTGTTTATTTCAAACCTTTTATTTTATTTTTTGTTACTGATACATGTTCTTGTGCCAACCCCATAAGCTCCCTGAGAGTAGTCCTGAAATTAATTGTAAACTATAAAGCAGACTCGTTTATCACCTCCCAATTAGTAGAAATTAAGTATAAAGGTCCCCTCACTCTATGACCATAAAGTAAGTCAAGCTATAAATATTTGGGACTCCTGGTTTGCCTCCTTGTATGCAAAAAGAAGAATGGGGTAAGTACTTGCCCCGCTCCTTCTTAGACTTACAGGATCTATAAGTGCTGTCTGCATGGCCTCAAGGGTAGCCAAAACCCTTCCAGCTGTCCATTTGTTTTTGGATAGCCTTTAGTTGTTTCCCCACAAAACTTTAGAAACTTGTCAGCAGGTTTAATGTGAAGATAACCCCTCTAACTGTCTGTATCTCTCAGAGAAAGGCAACCTTACTGAAAATTTCCAACAGAGCATTTGTCATCTTTTCTGCCTCAGTAGAGGACAATGTAGCATAATTTACTTATAGTAAGAGTCCCACAATATCCATGGCTACATTTTGAAGTGATTCTGTAATAAACATGAAGGCAAATGCACCCTTAGATTTTTCTCCTACATTACCAACCTTATGCCAGTGCGCACACATCTTATTGTGCCCTGACACATATTTTGGAACACCTAGACAATGAAAAATTTGCATAAACTCCATTTTAGTACTCTATATATAACTAATATGCCCAGTAATAGGACACTGGGGCACCCAAATATTTTATTTTTCTGTCTACTCCCTATAGTTCAGTATTGCATTCTATTACAGTACCCCCTTATCCCAGTGTACATGTGTACTCCATTCACGAGAGGCAGAGACCTCCTTGGTACCTTGTTCTACTTTTGTAAGCTGGGATCTGCATGTCTCTATGGTGCTGAGGGTTAAACCTTTAGTTGCAATCTACATGACTAGGTTCAGTTAGCAGTAGGAGCAAGGAAGTGATGGGAAAAAAGTGAAGGGACATGGCCCACATACCTCTTCCTGGGGATTGATGAGGGTAGTACAAACTCAGGGGCACATGAAGTAAAGCAATTTCCATTATGGGGATAATGGGAAGCACCACTCATGTTTCATAGGGGGTGCATGGCTGCTTGGAGAAACACCACTTGTAAAAACAGGGGAAGCCTCTGTGGTTGGCCCATTGCATGACCCCTCCTCAGGGTTTGGAGAGATACATTCAGGGACCAGAGCATAAAAATTGCTACTCTTCCATTCAAAAATATTGTTGCTTTCCCTTGTGTATTAATATGTATTGCATAAACAGTGCTACTCTCATTGTCTATTGCACAAACACAATTAAGGCAATGCTTTCTTTGAATGCAGTACCTCACACCATCTACCTGCACTTTATGTACCCTCCTATGACATATCAAAGAATTGTTTTGTCATTACAGAGTGTAATAAATAAGTTTCCTGTTCATCTGTATGGGAGTCCGGCTTTTTGTTAGGGTATTAACAATAAACACACTACCATAATCAGGTAATCCTATTGCAATGATGTGTTGCATGCTATTACCTCAATAACAAAAAGTTCACGCCTGTGTATAATATACAGTAGTACTGTAATGATATCATACAGTACATTGGAACAAAGGAATTAATTTAGTCATGCCAGCATGCTGTATAAAAGGTATAATACTGTCTTGGTCTTAATGTGGAGTTAATGTAATAAATATAATTACTGTCATTAATCTGGCCCCCCAAAAGCCAGGTTCCATTTAACCATGCCAAGGTGCCATAATGCTGCCATGACATCATTGTCATAACATTCCTATGGCAGTCGGTTGGCACTTTGGAAACTATCAGAACAGCATAGCACAAGAAAAAATTATTTTAAAACAGGTCTTCTTCTGGGTTAGTAAAATGTAGCAAGATTCGGTAATCCTATGGATTTTATGTTTTTTGCTGAAGTAGCACAAAGCTCTGTTAGCATAGAGACAGCATGCACCTCTACCTCTGTAACATCATACAATGCAGTAGTGTGATAGGATTACTTCATTGTATTGTATAAAACAGTTGGATATGGATTCTAGTCCCAAAGTCTAGATAATTCAGTTAAAATATGTAGTCAACAATTATATTTCACCTCCATTAGGGCAGGTTTCATTAAACTTTGCCTGCATGTCATAACTTTGTGAAGGTTGCATCATTATAATGATGTTGTGGCAACAGTTTGATAGATTACAGATTGACAATAAGCAATCACTTTGTATTTTTCTAAAGAGTATAAAAATGCTGTCTTTAAAAGTAGCAGAAATCTCTGAAAGTCATTTCATGCTGAAACAATGTTCTTTTGGTGACACAATAAATGTACAGAAAAGCAAAACTCAAGTAAAAGTATAAACAGAAGTTCTTCTGTATTTTGCAGTGACAGAATTGGCATATCATTGCAATGACAAAGGTGACAAGCCATAAGCAGTCATTAAGCATTCAAAATCATACTTGTTTCATGTGAGCACACAACATCACAGAACAAGTATAGCATGAGCATAAAAAGTATCCAATACCTTGGACTCAGCATTCATAAGTAAGCATCCCTAGTACATTATTATTCTATATTGTCATTAAGTGCTCATTCCATTACAGACCACTGCTCAAGGTTTCATCTTTATTGGTCTGTGCTGGTTGCACTTTACTTGCCATGGTGTTATATAAGCTGCAGTCTATGCCACTTGTTTCTGGGACTGAATAGAGAGGCTGTGTTACTCATTATGCAATTCAGTTTTTATCTGGGCTCATTATGCGCAGAGGCTGTATGCCAGTATCCATCATGGCTTTTAACAGGTTGTCTAGTTTCCTTCCACATCAAAAATACATGCTGTAATTGAACTGGCATTCATCTACCTTTCCTGTAAATGTGTGTGTTGTGGAAGAATGATTGCATGTGTATCTGAGTGCATGTATATCTGAGTGCACATGTATCTGAGTGCACGTGTATCTGAGTGCATCTGTATCTGAGTGCACATGTATCTGAGTGTATGTGTATCTGAGTGCACATGTATCTGAGTGCATGGGTATCTGAGTGCATGTGTATGTGAGGCAGGGGCGGCTCGTGCTATTGGACTGCAGGACTGCAGCCCTTCCAGCTGTAAAATCAAATAAATACAAATGAAAACAAAAATGAAAATAAAATAAAGAAAATAACTAAAAATAGAAAATAAACGCGAGTCCCGAACATCGAGCATGCACACTCGCACGTTTTCCCGATGTCAGACTGCTGGTGAACCAGTCTGGAGCATGCGCACAAAATCCAGACTGTCTCACCAGCAGTCTGGATTGACATCTCAACATTTAACTCCAGATATCCCAGAAATCTATGCAGTTGTAACTGCATAGACTGGAGGGGATCAGACTGCAATGTCCGCAGGCTGGTGCTCTAGGGGGAAGGACGTGCCCTCTCACACGGGATTCTGTTGCAGGGACTGTTAATGTACAGTCGTGGATGCTGGTGATGGATTACTTACTTTCGTGGATGCTGGGTTACTTACTTTGAACAATTTCCATTGGATGCTGGCAATGGATTACTTACATTCATGGTTGGTTTTACTTTGAATAATGTTTCTGGATGGATTATTTGAACAGATCGTGGCTGCTTCACTGGCAGGTAGGTACAAGGTGTGTGTGTGTGTGTGTGTGTTTGTATGTGTGTGTGTGTGTGTGTGTGTGTGTGTGTGTGTGTGTGTGTGTGTGTGTGTGTGTGTGTGTGTGTTTGCTTATGTACTGATTTAAATTTGATCTTCATAATGCTTAATGTTATTCAAGGTTAAACCAAAATTTTCAGATGCATGACTGTTTATCAGAGTGAAAATAAAACTGTGTAGTCTCTTCTGTATCTTTATCAAAATACAAAATACCACAAATCATGAATATGTGACTGGTCTTTGTCTGATTGCTAGTCTCTTAATTAGGTTTAATAAGCACAATATTAGTATTTTATGTAAGGCCTTGCAGCAAAAAAAAAATGTAGGACTACCCAATAGAACTGTTACGCTTTCATGCATCTAAAGAACTTCAAAATACATGCAATAATTTGTATGTGATGCTAAGAAAATCACTGTAGATGACAGTATGCAGGTATACTATTGGTGGATTATTATCTTTACAGGATTGTTGTCACGCACGGGAACTTTGCACTGACTTTTGCTACCAAAATATATAACTTGGACTTGATGTCTAAATTAAGCAGACATGACTTACCAGCTAATTGTGTAAATACATAGATTTGATTGGATGAAGTTTTGTAGGTATGCACATTTCCTCAAGACTCGCTAGTTTTAGACTTGAACTCTAAAACAGTGACTTAGAGCAAGAAAGGAAATCAGCAACAAGTATACAGTCATTCTATATTCCAGCTGTTTTATTGGTTATTATTTGTAACAAGTATACATTCATTCTATATTCCAGCTGTTTTATTGGTTATTATTTGCAACAAGTATACATTCATTCTATATTCTAGCTGTTTTATTGGTTATTATTTGTAACAAGTATACATTCATTCTATATTCCAGCTGTTTTATTGGTTATTATTTGCAACAAGTATACATTCATTCTATATTCCAGCTGTTGTATTGGTTATTATTTGTAACAAGTATACATTCATTCTATATTCCAGCTGTTTTAATGGTTATTATTTGTAACAAGTATACATTCATTCGATATTCCAGCTGTTTTATTGGTTATTATTTGTAACAAGTATACAGTCATTCTATATTCGAGCTGTTTTATTGGTTATTATTTGTAACAAGTATACATTCATTCTATATTCGAGCTGTTTTATTGGTTATTATTTGTAACAAGTATACATTCATTCTATATTCGAGCTGTTTTATTGGTTATTATTTGTAACAAGTATACATTCATTCTATATTCGAGCTGTTTTATTGGTTATTATTTGTAACAAGTATACATTCATTCTATATTCGAGCTGTTTTAATGGTTATTATTTGTAACAAGTATACATTCATTCTATATTCGAGCTGTTTTATTGGTTATTATTTGTAACAAGTATACATTCATTCTATATTCGAGCTGTTTTATTGGTTATTATTTGTAACAAGTATACATTCATTCTATATTCGAGCTGTTTTAATGGTTATTATTTGTAACAAGTATACATTCATTCTATATTCGAGCTGTTTTATTGATTATTATTTGTAACAAGTATACATTCATTTAATATTCGAGCTGTTTTAATGGTTATTATTTGTAACAAGTATACATTCATTCGATATTCGAGCTGTTTTATTGATTATTATTTGTAACAAGTTTACATTCATTCTATATTCCAGCGGTTTTAATGATTATTATTTGTAACAAGTATACATTCATTCGATATTCAAGCTGTTTTATTGATTATTATTTGTAACAAGTATACATTCATTCTATATTCCAGCTGTTTTAATGATTATTATTTGTAACAAGTATACATTCATTCTATATTCCAGCTGTTTTAATGGTTATTATTTGTAACAAGTATACATTCATTCTATATTCGAGCTGTTTTAATGATTATTATTTGTAACAAGTATACATTCATTCTATATTCCAGCTGTTTTAATGATTATTATTTGTAACAAGTATACAGTCATTCTATATTCCAGCTGTTTTATTGGTTATTATTTGTAACAAGTATACATTAATTCTATATTCCAGCTGTTTTAATGGTTATTATTTGTAACAAGTATACATTCATTCGATATTCCAGCTGTTTTATTGGTTATTATTTGTAACAATTATACAGTCATTCTATATTCCAACTGTTTTATTGGTTATTATTTGTAACAAGTATACATTCATTCTATATTCGAGCTGTTTTATTGGTTATTATTTGTAACAAGTATACATTCATTCTATATTCGAGCTGTTTTATTGGTTATTATTTGTAACAAGTATACATTCATTCTATATTCGAGCTGTTTTATTAGTTATTATTTGTAACAAGTATACATTCATTCTATATTCGAGCTGTTTTAATGGTTATTATTTGTAACAAGTATACATTCATTCTATATTCGAGCTGTTTTATTGATTATTATTTGTAACAAGTATACATTCATTCTATATTCGAGCTGTTTTATTGGTTATTATTTGTAACAAGTATACATTCATTCGATATTCGAGCTGTTTTATTGATTATTATTTGTAACAAGTATACATTCATTCTATATTCCAGCTGTTTTAATGATTATTATTTGTAACAAGTATACATTCATTCGATATTCCAGCTGTTTTATTGATTATTATTTGTAACAAGTATACATTCATTCTATATTCCAGCTGTTTTAATGATTATTATTTGTAACAAGTATACATTCATTCTATATTCCAGCTGTTTTAATGGTTATTATTTGTAACAAGTATACATTCATTCTATATTCCAGCTGTTTTAATGGTTATTATTTGTAACAAGTATACATTCATTCGATATTCGAGCTGTTTTATTGATTATTATTTGTAACAAGTATACATTCATTCTATATTCGAGCTGTTTTATTGATTATTATTTGTAACAAGTATACATTCATTCTATATTCGAGCTGTTTTAATGATTATTATTTGTAACAAGTATACATTCATTCTATATTCCAGCTGTTTTAATGGTTATTATTTGTAACAAGTATACATTCATTCAATATTCGAGCTGTTTTATTGATTATTATTTGTAACAAGTATACATTCATTCTATATTCGAGCTGTTTTATTGATTATTATTTGTAACAAGTATACATTCATTCTATATTCTAGCTGTTTTATTGGTTATTATTTGTAACAACTATACATTCATTCTATATTCGAGCTGTTTTAATGGTTATTATTTGTAACAAGTATACATTCATTCTATATTCCAGCTGTTTTAATGGTTATTATTTGTAACAAGTATACATTCATTCGATATTCGAGCTGTTTTATTGATTATTATTTGTAACAAGTATACATTCATTCTATATTCGAGCTGTTTTATTGATTATTATTTGTAACAAGTATACATTCATTCTATATTCAAGCTGTTTTATTGATTATTATTTGTAACAAGTATACATTCATTCTATATTCTAGCTGTTTTATTGGTTATTATTTGTAACAAGTATACATTCATTCTATATTCGAGCTGTTTTATTGATTATTATTTGTAACAAGTATAGGGCGGCCACGGTGGTGCAGTGGTTAGCATTGCCACCTCACAGCAAGAGGTTCTCCGGTTCGATCCTTGGCTGGGGTGCCTTCTGTGCGGAGTCTGCATGTCCTCCCTGTGGTCACGTGGTGTCCTCCTCCGGCTCCGGTTTCCTCCCACATCCCAAAGACATGCTGCAGGTGGATTGGACACTCTAAATTGGCCCTAGGTGTGCATGTGAGTGTGCCTTCTGTGGAAGGTTGGGCTGGCAACTCGACACCGTAAAACTCCACTGCCATTCAATGTGCGGACAGGTGATCCGCTGTGGCGACCCCTAACCGGGATAAAGCCGAAAGAAGAAGAAGAAGAAGAAGATTTGTAACAAGTATACATTCATTCTATATTCGAGCTGTTTTATTGGTTATTATTTGTAACAAGTATACATTCATTCTATATTCTAGCTGTTTTATTGGTTATTATTTGTAACAAGTATACATTCATTCTATATTTGAGCTGTTTTATTGATTATTATTTGTAACAAGTATACATTCATTCTATATTCTAGCTGTTTTATTGGTTATTATTTGTAACAAGTATACATTCATTCTATATTCGAGCTGTTTTATTGATTATTATTTGTAACAAGTATACATTCATTCTATATTCTAGCTGTTTTATTGGTTATTATTTGTAACAAGTATACATTCATTCTATATTCGAGCTGTTTTATTGATTATTATTTGTAACAAGTATACATTCATTCTATATTCTAGCTGTTTTAATGATTATTAGTTTAATTATTTAGTGTTAACATGTCAGAAGTATCTTTCTAATTGAGGTACTCAGCTTTTATATTAGGAAAGGTGTTGTCAGAATTAGAAACTACCTAAATAAATGTAAACGACTACAGTTTTGCACTCTAGAAAGGTAATTCTATTAAAGATTTAATATCTCAGATTTGAAATGTTAGTGTTAGAATAATGAAAATGTACTTTACTAGTTTTGTCATTCTTACAAATTGAACTCAATCATGTTCTGGGTGACTATCTTAATAAATGCAATTGAATATCTGCACCTTTGCACTCTGTGTTAATTACTTAATATTTTGGATTTGAAATGTTAATGATATAATAAAGAAAATGTACTTTACTAGTTTTATCATTCTTATAAATGGAAATCAGCCACATTCGAGGTGCTAATAAGGAAAGATTTCCTAACACCAATTGCCTAAATATTAGGGATAGTCAAGGCCGTATCAAGAACATTTCTGACACAGGTTGGGTTATTAAAAAATTGCTTTAACATTGAAAGTCTGAGAGTTTTTGTATTTGTTAAATCATTTTAACCTTAATTAACCCAGTCTATGCCTAGAAAATTAACATCACATTACCTGTTCATACTTGAACCGAATGGTTTCAAAAATAACTGAAGCTTTGATTTCTGCTGTACCCCATATGAAAGACTGACATTCCTCTGTGGACAGTGGTAAGGTGGCACAGGGTGTGTGGCATTAATTCCCATGAAGGTAGTGAGTAAGCTAATCTACATGTGCAGACCTGAGGATGACACTGAAAAGACCCAATGGTTCAACAGGTCATTTGAGCCTGGAGGACTTATCTCCTTCCTCGGAAAGTCTTTGGCATATATGGTAGCAACAGTAGTGATACACACTCAGGAAAAGTGTGACTATTACAGGGGACCAGAACTGTATATGATAGGCTGGCATTGTTGCAAGCAGCTGCTAGTAATGATCATGTGAGATATGTTGCATATGACATGCTTTCCATTTTCCACTTAGTATTACTGCATGCAGTGTGGTGTCATGTACCACAGAGAAGACTGATTCAACACAGTAACTGGTAACAACAATGCTGGTATAATATTGCATTGGATATTGGATAGCTCAATGTGGCACCAAGGTCACATGAACAACTTAATGTGATTTCAAAATTAGTTTGAGGACCTTTGTGGGTAGAGCTTAGCTTAAGAGTTTTAGGAGGTGCAAGCTGGAAGAGTGTGTGTGTGCGTGTGTGCATGTGTGTGTGTGTGTGTGTGTGTGTGTGTGTGTGTGTGTGTGTGTGTGTGTGTGTGTGTGTGTGTAAATGCCCCAGTTGCAGTATAACCTCTAAGGCTTGAACCCTGTACCTTGAGTGCAGGTAACAAGAGCCTGAATTCCCTACCCACCACCATTTGCAAAATTTTGCAGATTTTTCCCTCATATTTTGTTCTGTCCTGTTCCTCATAACATCCGTGGTTTCTTAATACTTAAATTATGAGATATTTGATGGTGCAGAGGTAGCACTGTTGCCTCATAGCTGCAGATTCTCAGGTTTGTTTCTTGGCTAGCATGCCTTTTGTGTGAAGTCTGCATGTCCTCCCTGTGCTTGTGTGGGTTTGTTTTGATGGTGCAGTGGTGGCATTGTTGCCTCACAGCTAGAGGTTTTCTGGTTTGATTTTTGTCTGGGGTGCCTTCTGTGTGGAGTCTGCATCTCCTCCCTGTGTTTGTGTGGGTTTGCTCTGGTGTCCTCCCATGTTACAAAGACATGTGTCTGCAGTATTTCTCCCTGGGCCTCTGCTGACAATTGTTTTTTGTTCTATTAGACTTTCCTGGTTAATAAATGTTAAATAAATAAAAATGACAGGCATTTGAATTTCAGACTTCATATTCTTCAGAAAGTACATAGTAACACAAAACCTTTTATTCTATCAATTTTGTAAGTTTATAAGATGAATATTTGAAATTTGTCCCTATTTTTGGTACTGTATTCCCGCATTATTGGCTTCATCCAGGTTTTTTGTGCTAAGATTGAGAGCTATGGAATGAACTGAATTCACTGAATATGTTTGAGGGCTGTATTCCCCCATTACTGGGTTTGTCCAGGTATTTTGTGCTAAGAGGTTTACAGCTATGGTTAGAGCTAAATTCACTAAATGATAGCCATTTAAGTTTCAGTCTTCCTCTCTTTCACAAAGCAGTTGATTTGGCATAGTGCTATGTTGCTCTGATTGTTTTCCACAGGGACCTGGGTTCAAGACTGGGCAGTAAAATGTATGGTGGTAATACAGCATTTTATTCTAACAACTTTCCAAGATTATACAAGCAATGTTTGTGTCCCTTGTTTTTGGGCTTTTGTCCCCCCCAATAAATTTTGTCTTTTTCCAGATTTCTTGTGCTGCAAAGTTGAGATACAGTTGAATATTGAGTAGATTTTACAAGGATCTGAGAGCTGCAGGGAAAGAGAAGTTTAGTGTTGCTTATGCTGAGTTGGCTTGCATTGTTAATAGCACAACAGGGTGTGTACTTGCTTTTGACGCATACGGCTGTGGGTTCTACTCCCACAAGGGGTGGATGCTGCCGTACAAAGAATGTCCTCTTTGGTGAAGATACTAACTAGCAGCAACCTCTATATTAGTTACAGATCTCTTTAATGTGGAATTATTTAGATGACTTACTTCTGCAGAGATTGTGCATATTTGTTGATACGGGTGTATTGTATAAGTTTGAGTAGACTTTTTTATGATGGAAATGTTCTCAATTGGGCAGTTTTGCCATTATTGGTGCATGCATTTTGTTTAATTGTTTACTGGAAAAATGTTCAAAACAATAAATTTAAAGAAACCCTCTAACAACTGTACTGTTTTATACAAGGAATATAATTTAATACAATCAGGAAGGTGTACCACACAACACATGTAAGTTTTGTGTGCAAGGGGCCTATCATTTGAAAACAGCCCAAAGTCAGTCTTTATATTACCCAAATGTATTTTCTTTGAATGTGAACTTCACTGCTGTTTCAGTGAACGTGCATTTCAAGGGCAGAGTTTTAATGCTAGGTCTATTTTCATTGTGAGACTGCATTGCTTTGTTTAGCAGATGTGTTAGTGATTGTGCTGTAAAATGCAAAAAAAACTTTCAAATAAAATCCAAATCATCGTAGGAGTAAAGCAGTATGCACATTGCAGTGTTTATGGTAAATGGGGCGAAATAGCCAAGAAATGGAACATTGGAATGGCTGCAGGGGGTGGCTCAATTCGACCATGATTTTGTGAAGGGGAAGGATGGCAAACTCAGACAGCCCCAGCTCAGCTGAACTATACCTCTCAACTGTCCAGATTTTCACAGAATGAATAGAATTTTGCTTCTTTTTGGTTTGTTCCTCATAAAATGTGTGGTTTTCTGGCAAATCATTTAGGAATTAAGTCACTAAATAATGGCAGACATTGAGTTTCAGACTTCATAACCTTCAGAAATATGCATGCTAAAGCAAGACCTGTTCTATCAACTAAGTTTATACAAGAACAATTTATACAAGGGCAATTTTTAGTACTGTTTGTATGTTCCCCCAATATATTTGGCCTTGTCCAGATTTCCTGCGTTAATAGGTTGAGTGGTACATGCAAACTGCTTTATAGAAGTGGGCATATCCAAACCTCTCAAATGTCCCCGATTTTGGCTCAAAATGTTGCTCTTCCTCTAATCCCTCTGTAAAATGTCAATTTTGGAAGAAAACATGGAGGGTTTACAATTAATAAATAACTGTAATAATCAGAGTTGTAGATTAATTTTATTTCAGAAATGCATGTAGATTCATTTATTTTGTCAGCTGCTCAAGCTAGCAGTGCTAATATTAAAAAGTGTCCCTTCTTTGACAGGTTCCCAGCTGTATTGTGTGGCTATTTTATATTTTTGCATTACATTTTTGGTCCATTTTTCATAAAATTATGGTTTTCTGGCAAATTATTGGCAAATCATTAAAGATTGAAGTTAGAAAATAATGACAGACATTTCAGTTTCAGATTTCATACCCTTAAGAAAATTCATACTAATGCAAGACCTACTATTCTATTAGAAGGTTTATAAGAACGATATTTAAATATTGTCCTTAATTTTGGGCCTGACTTTGTCCAGATTTCTTACTCTGAGGTTGAGAGGTATGACAAATGTGTCAGGGCCATTGCAGTCATGCCAGAGACATTTCAAGTTGTGACATACTTGTTGCACCCCACTCCCCCATGTAGTGACTCTGGATGTGTCCAAGCAAGGCAAGGAGCAGTTATGCAGTGTAAGTGTACAGAGTATCCCCCCCATCCAGGGTAGACACAAGTACTACAGTGGCTTTTCATCTATCTTGCTTGATTTTGCAGAATGTTCTGGTTTTCTGGCATATTTTTATACTGTTGATTATGCTTCTTATTATTCAGAAAGTGCCTGTTGCTCTGTGTTTAAGTAGTAATGATTTCATGACCATCAGGTAAGCTTGTCTGAGATTGTAAGATGCAAGTAAGCTTACTGTTGAAGAATTACCAACATTGAAAGCCTTTTTGTTGTTGCCAGGCAGAGAATACTTACACAACTAGATAACGTATAAGCCTTGGGTATTGAAATGCATATGACAGTATTTGTAATAAAGGACAGGATTACAGTATTTTAAGAAGCTCATTACATTTGTTGGAGCCTTGACATCATCTTTGCAGGCTTTACCCATAAACTACACAGAATGTCAATCTATCACGTGTGGTGTATAACCTGTGCAGTAATCCTTTAAGCAATTTATCTTGAGGTTGTTTCTTGTTTGCTGTTCATTTTTTACTTTGATCATGTTTTCCCAATGAAACAAATAGATAGTTGTCAGGCAGCAGGTCTTTTTTGGATAAACATTTTTACAAGTGGGGGGTATCATTGCTACTTTCAGCATGTTACTTGGTACTTTTTATAAAGCTGAATATAAAGTATAATTAGAACTGCAGTGCAAGGAGAATTGGTTTGAGATGAGTGCTGCTTGTTTGTCTTGTACTTGATTTTGACTGGCAATCCAGTAATGTATTTAAAAAGTAATTTGTTTTTTCATGCCTCACAACTTTTTTGTTTCCATCTAGATATTAAGTAAGCTGTCATGCAGCCAATGCATTGAAATATGTTTTTTTTCTTTTACACTTCATTTTGTCTTGACTGGACTCTCATAATGACAGTTTGGCACCCAGGGCAGCGTATTTAATTAAAGTTCCAGTTTTTGTGGTTTTGAGCATAGCCCCTGCCCTTTATGAGTTGACCACACCCCTCCTCATTGGCCCCACCCATTCAGCTGTCTCCTGCAGCCCCCCTGCCACTGATGTGAGTGCATGTGTATCTGAGTGCACCTGTATCTTAAGATGGGTTGATGACCTGTTCACAATTATCACATCATCCTAATGTCCAGTCAGTGCTGGTATAGGCTTCTGCTGCTCTGAATCCCCAATATGGATTAAGCAGGCAGTCATGGAATCAAGCAATAAATGTGTGTGTGTGTGTGTGCGTGTGTGTGTGTGTGTGTGTGTGTGTGTGTGTGTGTGTGTGTGTGTGTGTGTGTGTGTGTGTGTGTGTGCCTTCCAGTGATAGATTAGCATCTTACTCGGGCTGGTTTTGTCTGCTTTCTGCCCCTTACCTGTATAACTCCAAATATAATAAAGCAAGATTGGAGAATGAATGAATGTGTGTGAGATTTCTGTAGCCTGTTGAACTCATTAGCATCATGTATACATAAAATAAAGTGAATGACAGTGTATACAGTCTGTAAAACCAATACATTAATAATTTGCTGGAGGAAATAAATGTTAAAAATACAAATGCATGCTATATACTAGGTTGTGGTTAGTGTTGCTTGCTCTGAATACTTAGTTCTCTAGTTAGGTTCTTTCCGATTGTTGTAACTTCCGTGTCAGGCTTGCAATTCTACTCTATTCACGTGGTATTTTTTGAATGCTACAACCTATGTAGCTATATGAATCAAGATATCATTACTCTCAACAACAGAAATACCGTGGTTGTATATTCAGCTGTGTACAGTCCTGCTATATGAGTCTTCTCTTATTTCATTTATCGTACCTGCCAGACATGGTACAGGCATTGATTTTGTCATTTGCACCCAAATGAACAGCATTCTGAATCTGAGGATGAGAAGTTATCTTTCATTTATAGTAGGCTCAGGACCAGCCTTTGTAATGAAAATGTCTGCGAAGACTGCAACATAACCCATTTAGACCTATCACCATCATAACTGTGAGACCATAATTCTGAGTCCAGAAACTAAGTAAAATAAACTAAACTGCAAATGAGAAATTACACAGCAAATCTCAAATATGGCAGTTTGCAGTGAAGACTAAAGCTTTGACTTGCTAATGAGCTGTTCCCTTTTCCAAGGGCACAAGATCTTAATCTTTCACCCTCATCTGCCTACTGTATGACTATGTCATTTAACCAGGCAGTGCTTTAGGGCAATTGGGAATTTGGTCTAGGCTCCTGAATTGTCTCCAGAACTGCATGTCTAGTAAGAACCAATAAACCTAAATGTTACTGTAGTGCCCTTATAGTGTTAAAGCACAACCCACCAACTTAGTAAACTGTGCCCCCCCCACTTTACAAAAAATACTTATGCAAATTGTGGTAATACAAGAAATAACACACAAAGGAGAAAAAATAAAACAGGATAATAGAAATAAAAAAAAGACTAGAAAAAGAAAAAGGGAACAAGAATTTACAGACAGGAAAAAGTAACACAAGTAAATATTTCTCAATGACAATCTATGAATTCTAAAATTAAGTACCAGCAACAATGAAGAGATAAATTTCACAAAGGAGAACACTTCTAACCTTCTAAATTCATTCCTTCACTTACCGTAAAGGCTAAACTTATCTTTATGCTGATATGAGCTGGGTATGTGCTGTTCATATCAATACAAAAATCACAGAGAATAACAACACATTGTAGCTTACTATGGATGGGATATTTTTATGTGTAGCGCTTAACTGAACTACTATTAAAGTGTTGATGATCAGAGAAATTAGTTTATCTTCACAGTTTTGAGGTGGGTTTGAGAGTTTATGTTGTTTTTCAGCAATCTAGGATCAGATCTCATGACCACCAGCAATGATAAGAGTCTGTAGGTTCAAGGTTGCAGTGCCAGCATCTGGTGCCATTGGAGAGCACATAAGCATAGCCTATTGTGAATGTTTGAAATAGGATCGATCTCTTTCTAATGCAATATATATATATATATATATATATATATATATATATATATATATATATATATATATATATATATATATATATATATATATATATATATATATATATATCTACACTCACACACACATATATATATATATATATATATATATATATATATATATATATATATATATACATACATCGATGCTTTGCCAGAGATGGACTGCATCTGTCACCCCTGGGCTTCCGGATACTGGACAAGGCTCTTGCCACCCCTATAGTGCCCTTTTTAGGCAGTGTTCCAAAGACCAAATTACCATCGTAACAACTACAAACATGCAATCTGAGGGTCATGTTGCTCAAAGAGAGAAGTCTAAATCTCAAAATGCACTCGCTCAAGGCACTCCTTAAAATGGAGAACAGAGACCTAGTTCAAGGCAGCAGAAAGCACTCCTGCACTCTCAAGCTATAGCTCATTCCACACCTTTCGGCTCTAGAACTTTGACCGAAACTCCAAAGGTGATAGTGTTTCCATATTCATAAAGGATGTGCACACCTCCACATTGGTAGCCCAACATGACACATAATGGATACTTCAGGTGCAGCTAACATTGGATAAGACAGTGATTCAGGTCATAGCCTGCTATAGGTCCCCAACCATGTCCCAAGACTCGCACTCCATGTTCCTAAGCATCCTGGAGAATATTAGGGTCCAACCTAACACTCTCTTACTAGGCAACTTCAACTACCCCTCCATTAACTGGGTAAACTACTCATGTACCAATACACTTGCCCAACGTTCCCTGGAGTTCATTAATTCCAGTGCCCTGGATTAGCTCATTCTTACCCCCACTAGAGGTACCAGCATCCTTGACCTGATCATTAATAACATGGATGACTATTGCTCTACACCAATAGTCAGCTCCTTCCTGGTTAGATCCGACCACAAACCAATCACCTTGGAAATCCACATCCCTCCCACCCCCCCCAGCAAAGGTAAGTACAATGAAAAACTTCTCCAAAGCTAACTTTGGGATCCTAAAAACAGAGTCGGCTAAGTTCATGGCACCCATGCAAATGGAGAATAGTTGCATGACTGCAGAATCATACACCTGTGCACCGTACGAACATGTAAACAAATGCATGGATCTTGCCATACCCAATAGAACCAAGATACGCTTCTCCAAAAAAAGGAAGCCAATCTGGTGAGCTCCTGCCATAAACAAACTTTACAACAGAAGGCGGAAACTGATGCTAAATAAGGTGAAATCTCAAGACTGGAAAACCTCCCTTAACTACCTCAACAAAACGTTGAGATCCCTTATCAAATCCTCTAAAGCTAGGTAGGAAAACAGAATTGCAGCAAATAGTACAGACAACCACAACGTCTTCTGTAGTTATGTAAAGAATCTCCACAGCAATACCCAGATTTGCTCTGAGCTACTGCTCAATGGTACCTCCTATACCGAGCCAACAGATATTGCCAGTATACTGGCTGACAGATTCAGTGTACCCCAAAGGACCAATTACAATACCAGTAGATTGCCAGGCAACCAGTATTACTGTCGCCCCATTAGCCTGATGAGTCTGATATGCAAAGCTATGGAATGCGTCATCATGGATCTGATAAACAACGATATAGGGAATCTCCAAACTCTGGATCCCACACAGTTTGATTTTGTGAAGGGTAGATCATGCCTGCTCAACTTGGATGTCTTCTTTGAGTCAGTCACCAGAGCTGTGGATGAAGGGAAGGTGGATCATACAGCCTGCCTTGATCTGGCCAAGACTTTTGATAATATTCCCCACTCAGGAATCATAGAAAAACTCACTAAGCTTGGCATCAACCCCAATATCACTAGGTGGGTTACAAACTGGCTCACAGATGGAACCCATAGTGTGAAAGTAGCTGACTCCAAGTCAGACTGCCGATTAGTCACGAGTGGAGTCCTACAGTGTTCGGTCCTGAGTCCTCTCCTGTTTGGTATCTACTTCTCTGATGACCAGGCCAACACAAAGGGACTCTGGCTGACAAAGTTCACAGACAATTGCAAGTTGGAAGCTATTACTAACTCCACAACTGATGTTGACATCCTACAGAATGGCCTCACTGTGACCAACGACTGGTGTCAGAATCATGGCCTTAAGCTCAATGCCAAAAAATGTGTCATCATCCCCTTTGGGAAAAACCCAGTTCCCATAAAATACCACATTGATGGCAGTCCCCTGAACACAGAAGACGTTATAAGAGTTCTGGAAATGAAGGTTAACAGCAACCTCTCTTTTGATCACCACATTGCCACTGTAGTCAGAAAGTCCTTCTATTACAAAGGGTTTTGCATCCAGGAAGAAAGAGATCATTGTCTCCCTCTACTCTTCCCTCATTAGGCCAGTCATCGAGTACAATGCCCCACTTGGCATGTACCTCACTAGACACCTGCAACAACTGGAGAGGCCACAAAAGTACCTCACAAAGAGGATCCTAGGCCTTAAACACTTGAACTATATGGACAGACTCAAAAAACACCAACTATTTTCTGTCTCATGTCACCTACTTAGAGGCGATCTCTGATTGACTTACAAAGCCATGTCTGACCCAGCTCTGGTAAAAATGCTACACCTAAAGAAATCCCAATCCCTCCACACCACACGCTCCAGAGACATCAAACTCCTTACCACAATTAACAGAATATGGTGGAGGGACAGGTTCATAACCCAGAGACTGCCCCTGCTATGAAACAGACTTCCCGTATATGTCAAGCAGAGCAGCTTGCTGACCTTCTTCAAGAGAAATCTTGATGAGTGGATGGGAAACAGAAAATTCACCCCAGGGACAACACCAGTGGCTCTAGTCAACACAGGCACTGGGAACTAAAGTCAGGTGTCACTATGCCAGGGTAATCCTATGGCTAGGCTTGTAAAGGTCCCAGGGCCATTAGCCTAGTAATATATATATGGGTGCCCTTCATTTATTCGAACTTTCAATATTCAAAACTCATATGGCCGACACCATATGAGCAAATGTTTGAAAGGCTGACAAATGATAGCAGAGATCCCGCTACAGTGCAGGACTGCGAGATTCCCCTTTCCTACACTGTAGTGCTATCTTGGAGTGAGAATATTTAAGTAGCAGGGGGTGTGAGGGGTGCAGGGAGGCTTGCCCCCCCCCTTGCATAACACAGTTTTGCTGTGCTTACTGATAGGTAAATGGTGCTATTTCAGGAAGTCAAGTTTTTTGGAATGTTGATCATATGGTGTTGGCCATATGAAAGTTGGCATTCTGAATGGTTGACATTCTGAAGTGCACACATATATATATATATATATATATATATGTATGTATACATATATATATATATATATATATATATATATATATATATATATATATATATATATATATATATATATATATATATATATACATACATACATATATATATATATATATATATATATATATATATATATATATATACATACATATAAATGAATATATATATATATATATATATATATATATATATATATATATATATATGGGATCCGGACACATGCTCATCCAGCATATGTCCGAATCACAAAACATCAAACACACATACACGAAAGCACTT
This sequence comes from Protopterus annectens, assembly GCF_019279795.1. NCBI lineage: Eukaryota > Metazoa > Chordata > Ceratodontiformes > Protopteridae > Protopterus > Protopterus annectens. Next base: position 430,106,506 of record NC_056732.1, on the reverse strand, counting down.
AATATCGAAAAGTGCTTCCGTGTATGTGTGCCTGTTTCGTAGATCAGACTACAGTGTGGATAAGGGATAATTCCCTTTTCCCCACGGTAGTGCAATCTCAGCATGAGAATATTAAAGTAGGGGGTGTGTGGGGGGCACAGGGGGTCAAAGCCCCCCCTGCAGAAACATAGATTTTTTTTTTTGAAGTACACATACACAGAAGTGCTTTTCGATGTTAAGCGCTTTTGTGTATTTTTGTTCAATGTTTTGTGATTTGGACACATGCTAGTCGAGCATGTGTCCTAGACCCTATATATATATATATATATATATATATATATATATATATATATATATATATGTGTGTGTGTGTGTGTGTGTGTGTGTGTGTGTGTGTGTTATTCTCTAGCCAACTGTCATACGTGATAAACGTTATAGAGTGCCCTCCCCACACATGCATTATAGCCTTGTAATAGCAAGTTATTTGTCAAACCAGAAAGTAACGAACTCTGTCTTTTCTTTTCTAGTACAGTATGTTTCACAGGGTTTTAATTCATCAGAAAAATACACTTGAAATTTTCCCAATGCTTTTCAAAAGCTGAGTGTTCATAACATTTAGGAAACCGTCAATATTGTCTGCATGTCTGGCTTTATTAAGTTGTGGTCTGTCTGATTTCATAGGTTCATAGATTGTACTAGCCTAATGACCATTAGAGCCCTTTCAAGCCTATATGCATACTCCTAACCACTTATGTTCCAAGTATCATAAGGGGGATGGTATGTTAGTTGGCTTGTATTTAAGGATTTGAAAGGGGGATGTTATAGGTTCATAGGTTCATAGGTATGTACTATGCTAATGGCCCTGCAGCCTTTACAAGCCTAGCCCATAGGATTACCCTGGCATTGTGCCACAAGACCTTACAAAGAATAATACTTTTTTTTTTGATGGCCTCTGTCCTTAAGGTACATAGAAGCCAGACCAGGTGTAAATTTACAATTTCCCATCCAATAGTCAAGGTTTTGTTTGAACAGGGTCAGAGGTAAACTTTGTTTTCCATGGATAGTGAGCCTATTCCATAGTGAAGGGATCCTTTGAGACACATATCTATCTCTCAAGCATGTTCTGTTTATTTCCAAAGCAATAGATCCCTGTATGTAGTGTAACTGGTGCTGTTTGTTTTGCACATGTGCAACAGATCAATCAGGACTAGGTCGGCGGAAGCCCTGTAAGCCAGGGAAAGATCCTCTCTCAACATCCTGTAGGCTACTGAATACATAGAGTGAGAGAGAGCCTTTAGGGAATAAGTGTAGGACATGGTATTCATGCCCAGAATTCTCTTGGGGAGAACCCTTTGTGGGTGCTCCAACTATTGCAAGTGTCTGGTTAGATACATGCCAAATGCGTCACTGTATTCAATGATGGGTCTGATATGGGCCGAGTACAGTGGTACTATAACTCCCTTTGACCTGGATGCCATTCCCTTACCCATAAGTTGGCCAACATAGAATGATTTTCTTATAATCTTAGATACATGTTAATAAAAGGTCAGATGGCTGTCTAGATATGTTCCCAAATTCCTTAATATTAGGTTGGCTCTTAAGGGCTTTTGATCAATGGAGCAATTAGCTTGCCTTGAAAGTTTCTCAAGGGGCATTATAATGAATTTTTTGGTATTGAGGTTTAGACCATGGCTTTGGCACCAGTCATTTGTCTGTGTTAATCCCACTTGCAAGATGTTTGTGTCTTGTGGGAATCTATAATAGCTCCAGATTTACAGTCATCTGCAAACTTGGTGTGCCAAACAGGAGTGGGCCCAACATGAAGCAACAAGGTACTCCACTGGTAAACAATCTCTTGGTGGGGAAAAATTACATCACCCCAGATAGGACTCGAACCCACAATTCTTGGCTTTATCAAACAATATTTGGGGCATAAGTTGTGGCATGAATTACTTATTCAATATTTCTCTCATAAATTTTAAATATTAGCATTGTGTCATGAGCATAAGCTAACCGAGGGAGTATAGCTTTATGTAGTTTATGATTTAACATATAATATATTTTATAAAGCAGGGGATTCATTACAAGTACAGATCACCATATAATGGACAGCCCTGTCTACTATCTGAATAAACTGAAAATGGAGATGTTATTATTAATTTTAATCCTTATTTCTGATTCTCCGTTTTGGTTCTATATCATTATATCAAGGAAATGGTTACTGGATAATAAGCTAGTACTTGCCAAATGTATTGTTGATTAATATAATCATCGCCCTTTTACACATTTATTTTTATGAGATTTATGATATTATTTTGATTTGCCTGAGATTTGGATTCCAAAATTATTGCCTGTAAATATTTGTTTGCTGTCACATGGACATGCCTAGACAAAATCCAACTGAGCAGGAAGAAGTTTCATATCTAACTTAATTAGTTTATGATTTATCACCTTTATGGTTTATCACCACAGTATCTGTTCAAGAATAATATTGGTCTGTAATATTCTGGTTTTGTACCATTTATTTTTTACTGCTTTTATTATTAAGCTTACTTTTGTCTGGTTCATAGAGATAGGGATTTGGTAGTTAGCATTTTACAGAAATTTGATAAAGTAATTACATTTTGGTGACAATTCTTGAATAGAGCAGTGATAAAATTCTATAATAAAGTTGTCTGAATCTGGTGACTTATTATTCTTTAATAATTATATGACTCTTGATATCTTCAACTGACACTTCTGTTTCAGAAATTTCTACAGCTGATTGTAGTGAATTTATCCATTAGTATTTATATATTATCGATCCATTTTTTTGTTATAAACTTTTCCAATTCTGTCATATCATGCTTTCTTATGTAAGGATTAGATATAAGATTCCCATATTTATCTTTTAATATTAAATGTTTTAGTTTTATGGGCATGGTATTGAGTTAATACGTGATTTCCTGTGTTACTGTATCAATAAAAATCATTCTGAAAGATTGCTTTTCCTGAAATTATGTCATTCTTTCTCAGTGAGTTCTGTTTCGCTCTTGTCTTTTGTTTCCTTATAGTGAAGATTTTTCATAGTTCATATTCATGACCTGGGCTAAGGTTAGTCGCCGGTCTAAGATCATTATGATCCTCTTTTTGTTTGAAACTGAAAAAAATATTGGATTGGCTTATTTATGAATATATGGCTGCTTTGAAAACAATCCATTTCCACCCAAATGATGCTGAGCTATAATTTTTTTGGTTGCAGTAATTATTTATATGTCTTGCAAAAGTGCCTATATGGATGTCTATTTCTAACCAACTTGCAAAGTATTCTTCTTTTCGGAATAATTTATGTAGTCTTGCAATATGTTATACTTTAAGAGATGATCAGATTACACAATATAATCAGGAGTTGATTAGTTGGGGAGTATACATAGGTCAAAAGAAAAAAATATATATAAATTAATCCTGGATCTCAGCTTGGCTGATTGTGAAACATAAGTAAATTATTTGGTTAATGTTAATTTGATTTACGACACACCAAGTACATTTTCTTTATGCAGAAAATTAAAAAGCAACTGCCTAGCTTTTTATTGATATGTGAAAGCATTAGGAGAATTTGATCTATATTGGTCAACATTCACAATTGCATTCCCAATCACCTCTTAGTATGATGGACTCATGCCTAACTACTGAAGGCCTTCAGAAATATGATCTAAAATGAACTCCTAGTCATGAAATGGAGCATACATAGACACAATAGTTACCCTATGACTATATTAACTCATTGTTATTAACAGAATTCTACCTTTTAAACAAATATAAGAATCAGTTAATTTAGAAATACAATTATTAATCAAAATTTACACACCAACATATTTAGGAGTTGCAGAATTATTTAGAAAATATTTTAACCAGTTCTATTTGCTTTTTATATAAGCTGCTTGGGCACCACTAACATGAGTTTCATGCAAAAGAAATACATTCTCCTCCCTAGATTACATATACCTTAATACTGAACATTACTTAGAGATGTCATCTAAATTATAATATGAAGAAAAAATGTCATATATGAGCAATCCAGAAGAGACTGGAGAGGACCAAAGAAAACATGACATGCCACCATACCCATGCTGAAGTAATAAAAAGTGAAAAGAAAGAGACAAACAAAAATTTCCATAAACAATCCATCTTCATTGAAGGTCTGTCAAGATTAATGGAGCATAGAATTCCCAGTACTTGTAATTCATATGTACCCTCCGATTCTGATTAGAAAATCAGTGGAATACCTTAACACATAGTCTTAAAATTCATAGAATAAACAAAAGTTGATTTAATATTTTTCCTATATAGCAAGGGGCTAACCTCGGGGAAAAAAAACAACTTTCCTCTGTTATATCATGTCAAATGGTATATCCATGAAAACTGAAAACTTCACTACTTCAAAAGCAAAAACTTTCTTTTGTATGGCAGCTCTAGGAGTATTTCCTGAGCATTTGACTTACAGAATTTGACAACAGTGAGCCTAGGTCTATGAAAGGGAGTTGTCCCTTGTAGTGATGAGGACATCCAATAGAATCTGTGCAGTCTGAAGCTTTGGTAAGGAGAACAACTGAGTAAATTAATTATGTTCTGAAGCATTTGCTTCAAACCTTTCTGTTTGTCCCATCCTTCAGGAATATTGATCATCCCATAACTTTTTACTTTGAGTTTGATTTCTCTGAGTGTTTTTACTTGTTTTAGTTGTGTTTATCACCCTGCCATCCCTTTTAGCAGTCTGGCTATGGAGAGACTTATAGGAGAACTGATTGAGCTGGTAGCTATACTAAAACAGCAAATTCAAGGTTCTGTTGCTGCAGCTGTGGGCGGAACCACTCTAACATCGAGCAAATGGAACTTTTTACATTACACACTCCTTGTAACCATTCCCAAACATCTGAGAATGGTTTAGAAATAAATAATAGTGTAATTAATCCAATAGTGAATGTTAGATTAAACAAAGCTTATTCAATGGTGTCAGATTTCCGATCAATGCTTCTTATGCCAGAAATGTTTTTTTTTTTGGCTTCCCACACAAGATTGGAAGAGTTTGGTACATTCCAGGAGCAGTTGAATGTCTTTGAGAAGTTATCCAGGAAGCTAAAGAATATGCAAACAGACAATTTATTTCTGAAAAGCTCTCTTGAGCTACATGTTCCCAAGGGCTTAAGGGTATGGAAATTTCCAAATGGAACTATAAAAGACTCTTTAATGCAGCATGAACTGCTTGATTGTTTGACTGGACAAGAATGGACATAATGAGGATTTTAATCAGAGAAAATGAACATAAGTTGGTTGACATAGCGAAACAGCTTACAGAACTAAAAGGCAGTATTATAAATGACCTTTTATTTGAGTGTAATAGAGCTCAGTAGAACAAAATAATTTTCGAGACAGAAAAGTTAGTTAAAACTAGCCTAGAGAGAAAACAAATGAAACTTTTAAGAGGCACTAATGATTATGTGAACGAGACTGTTTATCCACTGCCTGTTGTAACAGATTTTTCAAATGATTTTAGTCATACTGTACAAAGTAACAAACAAGTTAACAATATGAATGGTAATAAGAGAACAAATACTTTTAGAGAAAATAATAATTTTTAGAGGAGGTACCACTTTTTAGGAGATCTCAGAGGTTACAGAACAGGAAACGGGCAGCAAGGTTACCTGAACCAAATCAAAAACTGGTACCCACCCCAAAAGTTTGGGAGGAGAAAAAATATGACACCATAGGGAGAGATACATCAGTAACACATATTTTTGAAGCCAACTTTTCTGTAGAAGAGAGAAATGTGTCGTCTCTGACTACTGTTGACAATTTTTCTGTTTATAACTTTTCTGATTTTAAAATTGATGACATCCACATGTGTTTATTAAGAAAAGGCTTTACATTTGTTCCAGCTTTTCAAATTAACATAGCAAAGGTGCTTATTAACCTTAAATTGTATACTAGACAACTAAATTTGGAAATGTTTTTTTCTACCAGAAATAATGACAATATAGTTAGAACTGATTTGATTAAAAGGAGAAATACATTTATGCCACCTGTAAGTTCAGCAGTAGACCAGTTTGAAAAGATATGTGAAAAAGAAATACGTACAATGTTGAAAACTCAGTTGACATAAAAAGAAGACAAAATATAAGAAAATGAAAGGAAGTTTTTAAACAAGCTACGTGAGATGACAAAGTACAGATTCATGAAACCTGATAAAGGTGGGGGGGGTAGTTATAATGAACTAAGTGGACTATGCAGGAAAAATCCTAGACCTTTTGAATGACCAAAATACCTATGAGTTAGCTACACTTACTGAGATCAATAGTGTATATACAAATATTGATTGGTTTCTTTATGACCTATTGATGCAAGGAGTTACAGATGAAAAAGAATATGTATTTCTGACCATTGAGATGCTGGTGGTTCCTGTTATCTTTGGTATACCAAAAATCCACAAGAATATAAGCAACCACCCTTTGTGTCCGTAGTAGCAGCAGCAAGGAATTCAAAGATAGAGCCTACATCAGCATACATAGATTTGCACTGTAAGAAAGATACGACGTACAAAAAAACAGATTCTTAGGTACTCTTGGCATTGTCAGGAGGTTCTGAAGGACTTGTGTATAAAAGAGGCTTTCATGTTTGTTACAACTGATATCATTAATTTGTTTTCGGTCATTCCGCATAGTAAAGGAATTGAGTTATTTGGTGATGCTTTACTGAACATTGAAGGTATACACAATGTGAAAATAAATTTGTTGATGGAGCTGATGGAAGTGGTTCTGAAAAATAATTACCTGTATTTTGAGAGTGTTTAATTAAAGCGTGATCTGTTATATCAGCTGGCAGGGGCATTTTGTGTTATTTTTATTTTGTTTTATATGTATTTACACACTCAGAGTGTTTTTACTTGTTTTAGATGATTTTCAAATTCTAATAACTAATGTTTTTAAGTCTTTCTTGGCTTTATCCATGTTTTCTTTTATGTCTTAAGAGGCTCCTTGTTTAAAATGTAAGACAGCTAATTTATATTCTAAAGTATGCATGCACTCTTTATTTTGAGATTGTTACTCATAAAACTTATTAATAGACATTTGCATTTGGGTAACATAATTTACCACTAGTTCAAGATTTTGTAGCTTCTCAGTTATGTCTTGTAGTTTAATTATGAACTTCTTAATTCATTAGCTCTGCCATCCCAGTTTCTCTCTATCACACATATATGACTTGGAGCAAGCCTTTTTCATATTGCTGTGTCTGATTTTTTTTTCTGGTTGTAATATAGCTGTTAAGCCTTCTTCCACATGGGAAAAACTACCTTTTCCATCATTGTCTGTTTCATGGTTCTGAGATCCAACACTATTAACAATGTCTATTTGTTGTTTCAAATATAATGTATATGATTTTACAATTCCCATCCACAACTCTACATTAGATATCACTTCTCTAAGTGAAAAAGCATTAAAGTTAGTTAAAACATAGTGCCTTCTTCGTTTTGCAGTGTTAAATCTTTTTTCCAAGACAACGTGCTTTGGCTATTTAAGCTATTAGCTCACATAGTATCGCCAGTGATATTATTGTTGATGTTAACTTCTTCTGTGATAAATTTAACAGTGTTTTAATGTGTTTAGAGGCAGGAATTTTAGTGAACTGAGACTCAGTTTTACATTTACATTCTTTGGAAACAGTCGAATACTGTGAAACAAAAACAAAACACACTGTGATGGTGGAAATTTTTAATAAAAATAAAACAAGAATAAAATGGTAAGTTACAGCTTGACTTAAATATTACAAAATAACCAATCAGAAAACAAAAAATAAACAGAGTATCAACACTTCTTATGTAATGCTCTCTGTTTTCATTTAGGTCTTAAATAGACCTTACCATTTAATCCTGGTCTATATTATATTCTTGAATGTCAACAATGTCGGATCTGACATTGTCGACATGAGAATTTCGAACACTCAAAATCTCGAGAGTTTAAAAAAACAAAAGCAAAAAAGAAAAAAGCACCCTAACAGGTTTAAGCAGGGGGGCAAGCTCCCCTGCAACCCCACTTGGGGGGGGGGCATGCCCACTACTTAAATATACCAACTCTGAGACCGCACTACATTGCAGTAAATGGAAATCTCCCTTTACAGAGATTTCTGTTTACACACTTGAGATTCTGAGCATTCGATATTCTCATGTCGCCAATGTCAGATTCGACATTCGAGAATATAATATAGACCCTTTAATCCACCCTCTTTGTCAGCTTGCGAGTGTAAAATCCAAAATAGCTCCCTGTTCTCAATAACTGTTTTAACATCAACCAACCTTTCACTCAAATCAACCACCTCAATAACCTTAAACATAAAACAATGGACAATGCACATATTTGAAACATGCTTGGCAAGGAAATTGTTAACATTGCTCTGTCGATCGTCGCTTGCATGCTCCCTAATCCTCTCCTTAAGGCTACGATCTGTCTTCTCTGCATAAAATTTTATACATAACTCACATTGTACCAAATGAACTAAATGCTTGGTTAAACAACTAGCCTCTACTTTAAAAAATAAATCTCCTGTTGGTATAGGGATGCACAAATTAACTGTCACTAACTATGAGATAACAAAAATTATACTCTCCACATGGGAAAGTGACAATCATCTTAGATTCATGGTGTTTACCAATCTTATAAAATAACATACATTTGAGTGATTTCTTGTTCTTAAACCTAAAGGTTGGGTGTGTACCTAACACACTATTAATCTGACTATCAGACGTAAGAGTACCCCACTTTCTTTTGATGATGTCACATATAAAGCTAATGTTATTAGAGTGTGTCAAAAATCCTTCCCAGGGCAGGCTCTATTATTAATAGTTGAATTATTTTCAGAAAAATATGGTCTACCTCTCCCTGTCCTTATGACTGATAAATCAGACATACCATCATCTATGTCACATATATAATACCCCCGTTCCATCAACTCATGATGCATTGTATCAATATCATTGTTAAACAACTCATTATTGTTGTTAAGTCTGGAAAGTCTTAGTGCTTGACCTAGAATGATGGTCCTAAAAACTTGAGGTGGATAGAGACTTTGACTATGTAAAACGTTATTCCTATGACAAGGCTTTCTACATCTGCCATTGAGGAGTCTACTAAAAGAGTCCTTACCTAAATTTACATCCAAAAAATTGATCATAGAATCTGAAACTTTAACCTCAAATCTAAGAAAAGTACTAGTGTGATGTAAATAAGAGACAAATTGATGCAATACTGCCCTACTTCCCTCCATAAAATAAAAAACATCATCAACAAATCTATGATAAAACCTGATATAAGGGGTAAACTCAATGCCACAAAATACAAAGGCTGACTCCCATTCTGCCATCACACAGTTTACATAACTATTGGCACATGGAGTCCCCATAGCTGCCCCTGACCTCTGGCGATAGTAACTGCCTACAAAACTGAACACATTATTTTCTAAAATAAATTTCAAAAACAAACAAATCAGTTCTATAAGATTAGTATCATAACTACTAAGATTAATTAAAAACCCCTTAACATACTCTATCCCTATGGAATTAGGGATAACTGTAAATAATGAGCAGACTTCCATAGTTACAACTAGGATACCATTATCCAAGGGAGAGTTCCATACATATTCATATAGCTGAGTCAAAAACTGTTTGGTATCCTGTAAAATAGTGTCTATCTCATTCAATATTACCCTAAGATGTTCTTCCACAAATATAGATAAAGGTTCAGTCATCCATCCACAACCTGAAACTATAAGTCTGAATGGTGGATGAACCATGCTATTATGAATCTTAGGTAGTCCCTAGAAAGTAGGTATCAAAAGAGTGTCAACCATAAAATATTATTATATTAATATATATATATTAATTTATACAAATCAAAAGTGATGTTATTACTAATTAAGCAATCATATAAGGCAGAAGAAATGCCTCTCCACATCCTATTAATGTCACAGATTGAAACAACTTCATACATGTCAGCATCACGTAACTTCTCCAAAATGCTATCATTATAGAATTGAGTGTCCATCCCAACCAGTGCCCCTCCTTTATCAGCTGATTTAATTGTTATGCTGTAATCATCCTAAAGAATCTTTAAATCTGCTGTCTCTTCAGCTGACAAATTAAAAAACTTCCTCATTTCTCTATTTCTAGAGTCATTATTAAAAAGGTCATTCAAGTCACACTCACAAATGTTACAAAACACTTCAAGTGTCAGACTCAAGGTAGAACAAAAGGTACTAGGTCTTTTAAACATATTAACTTGACTATCTTCCAGAAACAACATTCGTAACATCACATTCCTATCAAAAAGTCAGATGTCCAAAGAAATATCACCTACACTAGATATACCAGCATGGATAAATGATAAACCATTTTGCTGACAAAGAGCGTATATTAAACGGTAAGGTCTCTTTAAGACCTAGATTGAAACAGAGAGGGTTATGTAAGAAGTATTGATACTATGTTTCTTTTTGTTTTATTATTGGTTATTTTGTAATATTTAAGTCGAGCTGTTTTTAATGTTTCTATGGTCTAAAGAAGCAACATTTTGGGAAAGTACTTACTGGTTTATTCTTGTTTTATTTTTATTAAAAAGTTCCACCACCACAGCGTGTTTTTGTTTTTGTTTTACAGCTCTCTTTTGGACTGTGTAGTGCACATTTTCTCTTTGTTGTTTTAAACAGTTGAATACTGTTTCATATTTTATATATTTAGTTAGTTATTTCACATTTGTTAACTGGGTTGGTCTAACTGAGCTAGAAGACCATTTTCAGTGGAGACCAGAGGAGAAAAGCTCCAGAAAATTACATACTAAAGTTACTAGTACATTGATAAATGTAATTAAAGTTATACAATATAGTAAAAATAAAAAGTACAACATGGAATATGCGCAAAACATCAAGCAAAATACAGCTACAATAAGCAAAATAGAATGAGATCAGTTTAGCAGATATCGGCCAATATTAAAATATACATAATATGTAATTTACAAATAAGGCATGGAATGTAAAATAAAAAGTAGATTGGAGTCAATGTACTATAAGAGTGCACAGATGAACTACATACAAAGTGACATAGTTTATAATTGTAGTGGATACTAAGTAGTCACACTACTAAATGAGTATAACTATTTAAAATTTAGAGAAAGGCAGATTCATATGAAAACTAAACATAATTATTAGAGAGAAAAGAAATGAGTTAAAGGAAGATAGAAAAGGTTGGAAAATGAGAGGGTTCATTGTGGCTCCTGGCAAGGACTGGCCCATGATCTTAAAATAAAGAATTTTAGTTGCTTTTTGAATTGATTTGTATATGGGATGTTTCTGATAGAGTTAGGAAATTTGTTCCAGGCTAAAGGCACATTGTAACTGTAAAGTAGTTTGTTGATATTTTTGTTGAGTTTATGTATGTCAAGGAGTTGTCATTCAGAGCTTCTGAGAGATGTAGTGTGGGTGTAAAAGGAAACAAGGGAAGAGAGGGATGAGTATGTAGTAGGTTTATATAAGACTGTGAGATAAGAAGTTGATGGAGGAATTCAGGCCATTGTAGTTTTTTTAATGCAATGTAATGGTGTGACTTATAAGGATGGTTTGTTGCAAACCTGGTGATTTTATTATAAGTTTGTTTGAGTTGGGAGAATAATGTGAATTGTAAGTTTGTAAGGATGAGAGCGATATAGAGAAGGCATGGCAGGAGGAAATCCCTAGCTAGGAATAATTTAGCATCTGATGTAAGGAGTTTTTTGTTCGTGTACAGTAATCCCAGTTTTTGATGTGTTTTTTTTTGATACACCGATGAATACACGGATCACATTTTAGTTGATCATCTATTATGGTGCCCAGGAGTTTAGTATATGGATAAACTTTGATAACTGTATTATATAGTGAAAAGATGGAAAAGGTGGGTTTGTGGTGTGACACTGATCTTGTAGGAAGAGTAAGACTTTAGTTTTTTAGGGTTTAGGAGAAGCTGTTTTTTATTAAGCCATTTTTCTACAGCAATGAATGTGTTTTGTGTAAGTGAATGGAAATATAACATTGTCAGAAGGACTGATGAGGGTTGAGTCACCTGTGCATTGAATAAGAGTTGAATGGTCACAGGCAGATTGGAAGTGGTTGGTAAAGATATTGATTAGAAGGGGGCCAAGGATAGAACTATGGGGTCCCCTGTTTTTACAGGAAAGAAGTGAGGAAAAGGAAGAAAGCCATTGGACTGCTTGTAGTCTAGTAGTAAGATAGCCAGAAATCCACGTCAAAGTTGAAGGAGAGAGGGGTTAAGATCAATTAGTTTTGTCAGTAGTTTAGAATGAGACACTGTATCAAATTCTTTGGATAGGTCAAGGAAAAGACAATACACTAGTTGATTATTATCTCTGGTCTCAGTAACTGTATGAGTAAATGAAAAGAGGGCAGTAGGAGTACTGTAGTTAGTCTGAAAGCCATGTATGATAGGAGTTAAGAGGTTTTCATGTATTAGGTATTTAAGTAGTTCAGAGAGGATGACCTCTTCAAGAATTTTAGAAGGTGGTGATAGGATGGCTGTTGTTCTAAAGTTAGAAGGGTCTTTGGAGGTATCCCCTTTGTGCATTGGTATAGTGCAGAAAGATTTCCAGATGTTTGGAACTGTGCCTTCTTGAATAGATCTATTTATTAGTATAGAAATAGGGAAGGCTATGGATTCAGCAGCAAGCTTGAGAAAGAGTGGGGGTAGTTTATCAGCAGATGGGGAGCAGGATTTAAGTTTAAGAAGAAGAGATTTGATATAGGAGGTGGGGACAGGTTTAAGAGACAAAGGGTTTTCTTTATTATAAGTAGAAGAAGTGGAATAATTTTGGGAATTGGTGTTATGGTCTGAGTAAGTTAGTTTGTCGATAGTGTCTATGAAGTAGTTATTGAGCAAGGTAGCACTCTCCATCAGTGAGTTATTATGGAAGTGTAGTATATGAACAGCCAAAGCATGTGTTTGGGGGAATTGAGTATCTGACAGTTTGTATGTGTTAAAATGTACTGTGTACTGTGAACTTTGAATGAACTCTGAGCAACGAGAAAGTACTGAAAAACAAGAGTCTACCTGAAAGCAGGAAATATGCCTTTTATGGAAGTGCATCCAATTTTGTTTCTTTGCCCAGAGATATGGTGATGTGAATTGTCTTATGTTTATAGGTAAACCTTTGATTGGTCAGTTGCCCTTCATAATGATCTAATTGGTTCATTTTTATATTTTTGTACTGTCAGCAATATCACCAGTATATAAGCTTGTTTATTCCTTTGTTCTGGGAGTCTCCCTGGTACTTTCCATGAGGCTCCCACACGTGTGTACTGTAGATAATAAAAACCACTGAAAGAGAGAAAGAACTATTTGTCTTCATGCAGGTTAATAATAATATTAGGTGAGTCTGTCATAAGTTTTGACCAGTCTATGCTGACATCTCCCAGAATGATAGCTTAATAGCATATGTTGTCAGACAGCCATGAAAGTATATTTTCTAGGACTGGAATGTTGTTGCCTGGTGGGATTTAAATTAAGGCTACAGCAAACTTTTTGTGGGAATTCAAGTGACAGTTCAGTACAATTACTTCAGCAGGGTGAAAACTTGGTAATGGTGTTTGAAGGGTAGAAAGACTGAGAAAATCAGAGTAGAGATCTGCAGCACCCCCACCTTTTTTCCTCTCTCTATCTAATCAAAACATGTTGTCACTGGAGGGGGGGGGGTTCATTATTAACTATGTGGTGTTTTAACCAAGTTTCAGAAATGGCTAAAATATGAGGAGAGTATTGAGCTGTTCAAGAGTGTACACCTGTGGTTTTATTGAGAAGGCTTTGTAAGTTAATTGAGAACAGGTCTATATTTTTGGGGGTGGAGCAATAGGTAGAAGGCAGGGATGAGTTAGATGGAGGAAAGGGTGGGGATGGGTTCATGCTGGGGCTGAGTGAAGAAGAGGGGGGACCGGGATTAGGGTGAATGTCACCAGCTAGGAGAAGAGTTATTGCATGTTATGTATGATGTAGATGAAGTGGGTTGAACATAGAGAACAGTACTTTAAGTTTGTTAATGGGGGAGGTGTGAGTAAGAATCTTAACCTTGTAGAGATGGAAATGGGTAGTGATAAAGAGTGACAGAGAAATGTAGAAGGAGTAGGTTTTATTACAGTGAATAAGGGAATAGGAAAGAGTAGGGGATAGGTTTGAATACTGTAGTGTGTTGTGTAGTATGAGGTGAAATGAGTAAATAGGATGAAAATTGTGATACTAAGGTAAAAATGGGACATGATGTTGGAAGTGTGAGGAGAGAGGAATTTGAGTATAAGCTAACTTGAGACTAATTAAATGTTAAATGACATGGAAATGGGTGTGGTATGTAATTACATACTGTAATCTAATTGGGGGTTGGAAATGAAAAGGCGGAGAATAGTTAATGAGGATAGAGTATAAATAAAATGAAAATCGTCACACAAGCAGTATGCAGGGAATAAGAGCCAGTGAGCCCTGAAATAATCCAATGTGTGCTTTAAATCAAGCCATCACACCCAGTTCAGTACAATTCAATACAAGGATGCTTTCTTTATTTAGACAAACAAGAAGGTATAAATGCTTTCATCCCAAAAATTAAAGCAGGAACTTCATTAGATACAAGGAAATTAAGGAAGCAGACTGTTTTAAATAGGAAATCTTGCATTACATCACTTCCTGGATTAATGAAAACCACTCCCAAGTCTGAAAAAGTTTTCTGAAACAGAAGTCTGAAACATTACACATAAATGTGTCAGCATAAAACAGTATAACTATCAAAATATAAAAGTACATACAAAAACTGTGCAAATGTCAACATGTCAACACCCTAAAGTATATATTATAAACACAATAATAAATATGTGTATATATAAAAATGCTTTTAAGATGCTTAAAAAAAAAAAAATATATATATATATATATATATATGTGTGTGTGTGTGTGTGTGTATAAAAACATATAAATAAAATATGCATACAGTTAAAAATCCATTAGGAAATAAAGAATAAATTTCATGTACATATACATACAACAGGTATGAAGGCCATTTATAAAAACAATGTTTGTACCATATCCATATCTAAAGGGAATGTTTCATCTATCAATAGCCCTCAATTTAAGCAAACTGCTTATGGAAAGGCTATCATTTAAGCCTGGCCAGTGGGTGGCATCAAGTCATAATTGCCATAGCAACTCAGCTTTTTCAAGTAAATATGGCCAGGCTCCCCCCCATTATGTCTTTTATGGACTTCAAGTACTACAAATTTGAACTGGTGATTCTTGTCCTCACTAATGTGTCTAGGACGTGCATTCACTTCATTCGCATCCCTTATATTCTTAAGGTGCTCGCTGATCCTATTTTTAAGCCTATGTTCCATCTTCCTCACATAAAAACATTGGCAAAAGGAACATTTAGCACAATAGACTACTCTTTCATTTAAACAACTACACCTCTCAAGTATTTTTATTTTCATTCTATTAATTTCACATTCACTGACTTCCAAAATGAAAGGGCAAAATTTATATGCCCCACACTTAAATCAAATTAAATTAAATCAAATGAATGCAGGGGTGGGTGGAAATAGGGGTAGGTTAGGGGAGCAGAGTGAGCCCAAGCGAAGTGAAGGGTGAAAGGAGTGGGCAGAGCCATGAAGCGAGGATTGCTAAGAAAGAAAAACAATCAAAGCAAGTAAAGATCCCAAGCTTTTCAGGATATGTGCTGCTACAGTTAAACAAAGAATACCATGGAGAGTAAATAGCATTAGTGGTGTAAAGAAGGAAGATCTAGAGAGTGACCAAGAAGAGCCAAGTTAATAAAAAATAAAATCAAAGAAAAACCTAAGCACTAACTTAAAATTACTAGGATGTAAGAGAGAATAGACAGAAGGAAGAATAAAATATAAAACTCAGACCAAGGTAAGAGACAGTTGAAAAGGAGGGGGGCACCCGAGGTAAGTGAGTGAGCCACAGCCTAAAACTAGCACTTAAAATTCAAAAACTATGCTTATACTAGAGGTTGCACAGTTAAGGATGTACATTACAATGTCGGAGACAAGTTTTTGTAGGCACAAGTCCAATGGTCCAGTAGCAACTGTCAATAAGTTTCAGTCTAGCTATGATTGAATGTTAAGTTGTCAAGTGTTTTCATAGGGAGGAGAGAGAAATAGGTATTCCAACTCTAAGGAAGCTGTAAAAATTAAAGGAGAAAAATAAATTACATCAAAGAATATAGTATAATAAGCCAAAAGGATGAGAGGAAATGGTAGAAGTTTAAGAGAAGACTAGAGTGACTGATAAAAGGAATAAAGAGGTAGTACACAACATAAAATAACTAGTAGAGGTAATTGAAATCAGAACTAACAAGGGTAAAGAGAAAAATATTGCATCAAACAAGCTTAAAAGACAGGGTGAGGAAACATACAAGGACAACAACTAGGAAAGGAAAAAAGACAAACCAAGAAGAAACAAGAGAGTCAAAGAAAAGTGCAATACAATACGAGCTAGCAGAAAAAAGAAAAGAAGAAGAAATACTAATAAAGAAAGATTGAGACAGGCATGGTAATATTCAGTCAGGCAATGACCAGTACAGTGCAGAAGACAAAGACAGGGGAGATAAACATAAACCAAATCACCAAAAAGCAGATATAAGCAGTAGATATGTACAAATGCAGTTATAACAAAATAATACAATGTAGATATAAACTGGTCTACTTCAGCTGAGCAAAAACCCTTTTCTTCAAACTCCTATTTATTGAACCCTAATTGCCGAAAGCTTGCTCCACTGAACGGCTGTTTTAGCAATTTTTTTTTCCTAAGGGAAAACATGCTTGGCCATCATCAGGAATTTTCCCTTTTCCCCACTGTACTGCAATCAGAGTCAGTATATTTAGTTGGGGGGTGCAGACCCCAACCTTGCCAGGTTTTAAATTTTGTACATTTTTGGCATTTGTTAAGCTGACAAAGCTTTTTTTTTCCCTAGGAAAAAAATTGCTAAAATGGCTGCTCGATTAAGCAAGCTTTTGGCAATTAGGGTTCAACAAGTAGGTGTTTGTAGGAAAGGGTTTTTGTGCAAATGATATAGACCCGATATAAATAACAAAGTAAAGTAAATAGTTACTGTCATTCTAAGATGAATGAAGTTATCACTCCAAAAGCTGGAGAAGGTATGTTACATCATGTGCATACCTGGTGCAAACATCCTGCTACTTATATATTTCAACCTGGAGACTATTGTATCTTGGAGTAAAGGGAACAAATTTCAACAGGAAACATTTACAGAGTCATAATTTGCCTGTGTAATATCTGGAAACATCTGTACATCTGGTAGTTTCAGCAAATGTTTCTGTAGTAGAATTTCATCTTTTCCTTGATATTACAAAGTTTAGAAAACTTCATGTGCCTTAACAGTGTGATTTGCATATATGAAGTGTTACTGAGAGGGGATACAGAGTTAAAATCTTGAGGTATCCCTATTAATTTCCTTCCCTTTAAATCAGAAGTATTTGGCTGACTTGTCATATTAGAATTTCTCTATTTGCTTTTTCTGGAAAAATTCTACTTTGCTCTCTCTAATTTCTGGTACAAACAATGAGCGTTATGTAGACTGGTTTTGTATGAGACATTAATCATAAGCAGTTGTGCTGTTAAAATTCGAACTGAGATTGGGTGTTGTTGCACTCCATGTTGGATAAGTTGTAATTTACGTATATATTCACCTACACAACTATATTACTATATATACACTTAATGTAACCCTACTTCTAACCCTAAACTGTAGGTTGCATGTATTATTATATATGCACTTGCCTTAACCTGCACCCTAACCCTAAGGTCAGTAACTATTGCACATTTATGTTAGGGAGCTATACTGGATAAGGGCTAACTATGGGAATTCGATATTTTGAATTTCGCGCTTCAGGATGTTCGTGTTCTAGTTTGCTATTTATGTGTTGGCGTTTAGGTATTTGCATAAGTGAGGTTTCGGTATTTTAATATAGACCTGGTAAAGTCATATCATAACAGTTGAGTGTCAGTCCTATAGTAAAGATGTTTCTCCTGTTACACTGACTTACTGCATCATGCTCTGGTATCTTCCTTCCTTATTGGTACTGAGGAAACTAACAAGTGATAGATATTGAACATCACCTTAGAAATGCATAGTAATTTCCCAGAAAGCTTCTCTACACGTTAGTAATAGCTCTGAACTTCTCAGCAAATAGGTGTTGCCCAGTTAAGATGTGCTCAAGTATTTCAAATACCTAGCACACATCCGTCAGTTGCCTGTGTTAAGTTTCAAACCTTAAAATCTCATTAAGAGATGTATATCTATATCTGTAGCTTTCCAGACTACAGTGTCATTAATTATGCTGGCTAATACTTCTAGCTTTACAACATTGACTACTACTGTCCTCAGTAAAACTTTTGAAGCTGTTGAGATCCCAAAAGGTAGCCTTAAGTTCCCGAACTGACAAAATGGAGTATGGAAAGTATATGACTTGTAAGTGGATTCCGTCTAGTTTAATCCACAAAGACCTTTCTTTGCATTACTCACAGAAAATAATCTATCATTTTGCATGGTTATTACTGCCTCTTCATTAGATTGCAGTGACTAATGTACCATTTTGATACAGTTGTTCAAATCTTTGGAAACCAATGCATAACCAGAAACTTGCCCTGATTCTTGACTGTTACCATGTTGTTCACCCATTCTTTTGGAACTATCTGACTACTACAACCATTGCTTCTGAGTTGTTGCTCAGTCCTAGCTTTGAACACAATTGTTAGACTTTTTGAAGCACGAATAGAATGTCCTGCCTTGGGTCCCTTTTTTATGTGATATTAACCCTGATCTGTGGTGTAGGAGGATGAGGCCCTGACTGTGACCCAGCTGACCAGAGCTTGAGTAGCTGTTTAACCAATGTAAAACTTGGGCAGGAAGACTGGGATTGGTAGATCCTGGGAAGTAGGGAGGGAGTAATGCCTTCCTGGTTGGCTCATTGCTCGATGCACATGGAGGTCTGTGAGACACAAAAGGCCACAGACCTGGAGGATATGTGTGTTAAAGTCTGTGTACATATGTGGAGTGTGTAGGAGGCCCCTGTGTTGATATGGATGATCATGTCAGCTACCAAGGTGTCAAGTTAGTACCATAGGAAAAACATCACAAAGCAGGCTACTGATAAGTGAAGGGGGTGTTATGTTATTCCACATCTGGAGATATGTAAGTACAGTCATAGACAGATGGCACACAGAGATGTGTTTTTCTGCTGTTTTGCACACCTCTGTGCATTATCTGTTTTATAAATTCCGGTAATAGTGTCTCTTGACTTTGACCGTTTTTCAATATCATTCCCCAGATTTTCAGAAAACAATATTATTTCTGAATACTTCATGATGATAATGTGAAATGGTTTTTAATATATGCAAGTTACTGACATGATTTTGATACAAAATGTAATGTATCTCATGCTAATGATCAATGATAAAATACTAAGACTGATAGAGATTTGTTTGCTTCTTTTTTAATTTGCAAAACACAGATTGTTAATTTATTATATTTCTGTATATTTGTCTAGAACATGTAGTAGATTCATCCAGAGTCACTTTAAAGATAACTCTGACAAAAACAAATATTTTGTTGTACAGTTAGTTAGCTAATTTTTAGCCAGTTTCCTTGGTTTTGATATTTTTACATTTTGTTTTTTTGTTTTTTTTTCTTGAAAAGGAAATAACAGTGTTATTAGTATTTTTGCTTGTATTTTCTTATTTAAAGGGTTAGATTTACTCCCAATTTCTCTCTAGCACAGTTAGGGTACACATTTTCACCACTGCACTCTTTAAGACAGTATGCATACTATTAATCGCACTCACAGAAGTGTTTTAGCTCTTAGCAACACCCTATTACTGCAGTGACATTAATAGCAACATTACTGATGTGACACTTTTGCTCAGACTATTCCTTTAATAAAATCTGTTGCACCACCATCTTTTCTAAAAGTTTTCACTGGTAGAGTTAACAGCACTCCCTTCTTGATGCACTTTGTTCTCCCTATCTACCCATTTGTTTCGCTTTCAGATTTATCTAACAGCTATTCTAAAAATATGATTAAGGAATAATGAAAAAATAACAATCGGCTGCTTCCTATGGGAAAACATCTACAATTCACTTAAGCAGAATTCAATAAAGAGTTAACATATTTCACAAAAAAGAAGAAAAAAACCTACCTGCAGGACTTTGGACAAATGTTGTATATAACTAAAAATGGAGCACTGAGAATGCTCTGAAATTACACAACTTGAGAAAAATGAATTGCTTCATCATGACAGTGAAAAATGATGCATGATACAAGTTTATAAAACTAATTTAAACTTGGTGCAGATGGCTACAAACCAAAGTATTCCCCTCCCCCGCACAAGCATTGTTAAGTTCAGCAGTGTTGAAAGACAATACCTGAAGAATCTGCAGCAACACCATTTAAGAACATTTCTGTCAGACTGAGGAAAACACAAAAGATATGTTCTACAAAAATAGTTTGTTCTGCAGAAAGTGAGCAGGAACAAAAAAACATAACTGTGTCTACTATAGCGATTATATCTTAACACTTGCTGAGTAAGCCCAGTTTGTGCAGTGTACACTTTTTAACAGTATTGTGTAACAAATAATGTGTATGACATATTTCACAACAAAGATTAATGATCATATGTAAAGAGCGGTAATGAGTTGTGACTGTGTCATAATTTTATAAAACTGTGTAGGCTGAATGAGCATAATTAATGAATATTCATAAGGTTATGTTTTATTCATGAGAAGGTTAATTGATTGCGCATTCCCATTGGATCTTGATTTTTTTGAAAATGTATTATATAGGGGGATAAACACACATTTCATTGTTCTGATGAAGTCTGCAGTTAGCAGATGAAAGCGCTTAACCTGTGTGTAAAATAGTTTTAACCCTCAGGGGTTTGCTTTTATTTGTTTTATTTGTTTTCTATTAAAAGTGATTTTTGAAAGTAAGCATTTGCAGTGAGCTACGGTCCTTCTTAGTGTATATCTGGTATATATATTTGGTTATTTGGTCACATATACGCTTAGAACTTGGTATTTAATATCATATAGAGTTACAATCTGCCATCAGTACAGTCGGTTTTCAGACCCAAAAATAGCAAGTGATTTTGCTAATGTTAAACATGTTTACTTAACACTAATGAAAAGTCTAATGAGCTGTTGAGCAGCTGTACATTCTATGCATTATTTGTGGCTATATAGTTTTTGAGAGTTTTACATTCTGAAGATATAATGCACAACTATTTTATTTAGATTTTGTTAGTATTGTATTGAGTAGGAAACATGAATAGTGTGGATGGATATTGTCACTAGAAGTGCAAAGCTGAGTGAGATGTTTTGTTTCATATGGACTATGCACAGCACTGATGCTTTCTGGGACACATTTTTTTTCTGTTGATCCTATTGTTTTATTTTTGCTACAATCAGCAATGGGCACAGCATTCAAGGTGTTTAAGGATTTAAGCCTCAATGAGTGGACTACTACGAAATGTTTTAAAAGCTGCGCTGTTGCTCATTTAACTATTCTGGGGGTATATCCAGGTTGCAAATTGCTGTTACTCACCTCTATAAACACATCAAGGTCTGTTTAGCACCACAGATGACAGCATCTACTTCAGTTTTATTTATTTCTCACACAAGGACATCTGATTGATTTCTGACATAACTAGTTGTCTGAATTCATGTATTTTATGACTAAGTGATTTAAAATTCTCTCTCAGTACTCTATTCACACCATGACCACTAATTTACCCTTGGGAGTATTTCGGAAAATGCAGCTGCCTTGTTTTTTCAGTACTGCCAGCTGTTTGCTTATTACAATATTATTTTCTTTCAGTTGATGAAGACAAAGGTCACACATGTAACATTTATATCCCACACAACATTTTATTTTTATTTTCTGCCTAAAGTTTCTGAGAGCTACTGATTAGTTACTACCATATTTCATTAGTAATAAAGGTAGGTGAAGGAATAATATATTTTTTTATACAAAGACATCCGCATGATGTTGGCCATAACAGCACTTGATAGCTACAGCATAAGCTCTGCTCTGTGTTAATGAATAGTTAATGTTTTAGGTACATTTAACGTAGTAATCTCATCACTGTTTAGTCATGCAGGTTAAAATCAGATGACCAACACCAGCAATCTCAAACCTGAAGTGAATTTTCTGGAAGACCAGCTCTGTAGTCTGACAAAGTAAATAAAATTACTTTTTTTTTTCAGGTACTGGGCGTTCAAGTTTGCACACCCACACTGTGTAGATCAGAACTATCATGTAGACAACAGTCATTGCAATCAACTCCAAATTCACAGGACAAATTATTGTAATGATTTTGTTGAACTGACACTTTCCATGTTTATTAATAACAAACCAGTATACACACACCTGGTCTTCTCTTCAAAAACAAACAAAGAAACAAAAAACTTGAGTGTAACTTGTCTGTGTTGCTCTAATTTAATGTAGGCAACTTGACTTTCATAATCTTCAGAGCCATCTCATGTTATTATCTTCAACTTCATGTTAATATTTTGTCCCATATTGCACCACTCATTTTATCTACCATGCTGGCAATGTCTTAGGCATTCACCTTAAGTATTTGTAGTTCACCTAGCTGTTTCTAAGTCTTATATTCATTCATCTATCCATTGGTCCAGCTATCCATCCATATTTACATCAAACCAAGTATCCATCTTCATTTCTTCCTTACCCCCTCTTGACTTTTTACCATACTACCTTTATCAAAATTCCACTTTCAACTTGTTATGCCTTCATCTGTATGTTCATACCAATCCAAAAATAGCACTTTTTCCTAAAATGCTGTTTTACGTTTCTTAAGCATATAATTCCCTTCATCTCTTCCTCCACACAAACTTATGATCTTATTAGATTGTCTTATATCTGATCATTTGATCCACACATTGCATGTCTTTCTCATTGTATAATATCATGTAATGCAATATATACTCTAGCATCCAGTTTATGTATACATATTTGGTCTTCCGCAATCCATCATTTTCATCTATGTTTGTCCTTGAACCAGTATTAATGATAAGTCACTAATTATACTATGTAGGAATGCAGAATACTTACATGTTACATTTACTACAAATGCCCATTCAGACTTGTATCACAGAAGTGTGAGTCCCGCATTACAGTCTACTGATAAATGACCACACTTTAAAACCACAAAATCTGATAACATAATAATAAGCAATCAGTAACATGAAAATCATCAGTTCTTACTCAAAAATTTAACATGTGATCTGGAACCAGTCTACATTTAGACCAGATTGGCTAAGACACAGTTACTTTTCACTGCTAGGATTGAATGCCATCTTAGGACCAGAGTTCATCTGTATTAATCTGACATTGGCACACTGAACATCATAATCAAGTGCTTTCTCTTATGAAGCTATTTGATGCCTCCTTCATCCAAAAGCATTGCTCTTTTCCTCATTAAGAATAACTGGAGACAGGAGGTCTCTGAGAAGTATGTACTTGCACAAGCTCAGCAGCTGAATGATGCTTCTAGAAAGAGAACCCATGAAATATTTTCATTATATAACAATAATAATATATTGTAGAGTTAGACGTAATTATGAGATTTTGTCAAAACTGGGTAAGTGCCTGATTCCTTGGCATTGGCCTCAGGATCCAATATGGCCATCTGGAAGTGAATCTGATAATAACTACAACCCCTCAAAGTCACTATTCCTGCATTGCATCACGCCAGACGTTATTTAAAAGAAAACCATTAATTAAACGTATGGGAATCATGACTGGCCTACATAGTAAATATTGCATAACTTTCAGATTATCCAGTACTGCAAAACAGATTGATCACCTGCATGCACTTCTCGTGTAAATGCAGGTTACATCAGCAAACCCTAATTCACACTTAATACTATACAGTATTCATCATTTCACCCATGTTTGTTCATTACTTTGAAATGAGTTATACTACGTTTTAGACAGCAATGTGTATAGACTAGTCTGGGAATTTTTTGAATAATTTGCACATGGAAATTTGTACCCTCATTTATAACAGAGGTAGCATGCAGATGCTTTTTAACCACATCCATGAGGACTATGGTGGGAGTTTTGTATAGTATCACTGCAAGCACACATGAGTATGGCAGTTCTCAACATCCAACTTCATGTTACTCTGCACTAAGGTCCTTCCTCCAAATGTTATATGACATCTACTCCACAATTCTTGCTTTCCTCAAAGGAATACATTAGTTACCTGGTGATTAAAAGACAGAAGACTTTTGCAGCTGAAAGCCCTCCCGGTGAAGCATCTCTATACCACTGAGCACCTGGTCACCTTGGGCCCCCCACCCTCTACTTGTGCGAGCAAAGACTCCTCTCACTCCAGCTACAAGCAAAAGAAACTCTAACTAATAGTCAGCAAAAATAAAGACTGCAGCCCCAACTTTATTTTTGGGAAACCTGCTGTTGCCACTTATGAGCAGTCACCACTGAGCACCTGGTCACCTTGGGACTCCTCCGCACTCTACTTGTGTGAGTAAAGACTCCTCTCACTCCCGTTAAAAGCAAAAGAATCTCTAACCAATAATCATCAAAAAATAAAGACTGCAGCCCCAGATTTAACTCAGGGAACCCTGTTGTTGCCCTTACGGGCAGTCGCCATTGATCACCTGGTGGCCTCGGGCCCTCCCCCAACTTGTGTGAGCAAGGACTCCTCTCACTCCAGCTAAAAGAAAAAGAAACTGTAACCAATAATCATCAAAGAATAAAGACTGCAGCCCCAGCTTTAACTATGGGAACCCTGCTGATGCCACTTACGGGCAGTGTAGATGCCTGCTTTTGGGACTACTGTTATGCCTTGTTAAAATATCTTACAGTCAGCTAGAACACATACCCAAGGGGTGACAGCTGCAAATCCCCTCCCACCCTTTTCATCCATTTCACTGTTGATACATTTTGCTTAACTTATCTGTTTTTTTATGTAAATGTATTGATCCCCTCTCAAAAGAGTCATAGCCTTCAGTCCCTACCCCTCAATACTTATTCTTCAATAATTAAACACCAAATGAAAGTGCAAAGTCTCAAGTTACTTTTATCTTTAGTGACATAGTGTGCAGCAAGCAAAGAAAAAAGGGGAATACAAATGTAAAAAAGAATAACCACCATTGCAGACTAATTAGTACTATACAACTTTGCCTGTGGTGTACTCTTACTTATTGTTTTTCTTAGAGAAACCTTCCGATCCTTGAACAGGATGTAAGCCTGCTCTGTTTGCCCTTGCTACACTCGGGCTCAAACTGCTGTCCTACCCACCCTCATTCCCAAACACCCCCACTTTTATTTAATTTATACTCTCTACCTAAATACAAAACCTAACCAACATTATTCATTTACCCTATCCCTGCTCCCTGACGTCACACAGCCCCACCCTTTTCCCTTTACACTACATCTAATCAGATTACTGCTATTTTTTAGAACTCTAACTTATACCATGGCTATAATCTACCTTCTGTTGCCTTTACTTTACTTCCTCATTTCACTCACCTCTTACCAGTCACTTCCTCATTTCACTCACCTCCTACCAATCACAACTCCACCACTTCCAAACTCCATTCAACAAAAAGAATCATCTTACACATGCTCTATCTCACCATCTCTATTCAACATCTCCCCTACCCAGCTTCACAAACACAAAATCTTGGCACACACTTCCTTACCACCTAAGCTAAAGCTTAAATATTTATGTCACAACCACTACCTGTACCTCTTCAAACCTCTCCCACTCCTAGACACACTTCCAACTGATGGGGATATCCACCCCAATCCAGGTCCTGCTTCTTCTACATCTTCCTCCACCATCCAAGTGGCCACTAGTCTCAACAGCTCCCTCAATCCAAAACATGTTAGTATATACTCAATTAACAAACAGAGGCACCTGAGTAAAACCACAGAACTACAATCATGGATTACCCTCCATTCCCCACACATCCTAACCCTATTTGAAACATGGTTATAGCCCACATCTCAAACTCTGAACCCCCCCCATTACAATATCTTCCAGCAAGACAGAATGGTTATGAAAGGTGGTGGAGTCACTATTATGTACTGTGAACACCTCAGTCTATCCCCCTACCCATAACCCATCCAAATTTCCACCCCACTGAACTATTTATCCTAAACTGTCACTTTAACCCACAAAAGAAATTTGCTTTAGCTGCTATCTATATCCCACCAGGTAATAACATTCCCATCCTCGAATCCATACTCTCATGGGTATCACTCAATATCAGCTATGAAACCATTCTGTTAGGAGACATTAACATTGACTGGTTAAACTATCTACAACCAGTCCATCTCGCACCATCAACCTACATGGCTTTCATCAGGTACTTACTACACATACTTGATTTAATAAAAGCAATAATAATAGCTCCACTCTTGACTGGATCCTAACAATTCACCCTAAATTGTGTCAAAACCCTGCTACCCTACCAGACTCCCTTAAAAAAATCTTCCTATCCAAGTTCTTAGACACACTATTCAGATACCTAAATACAGTTTCTATAAAGATTGTCGCAATCTCTCCACTTTTAACAGTGAGACCTTTAATCACATGCTAAGCTCTATAGACTGGTCAATTTTGAAACACATCCCTCTAAATGATTCTGTCCCTCATTTCAATCGCACTTTCTTTCAATTCTTGACTCTCTGGCACCTCTCAGAAAAGTAAGAATCAAAACAACCCACACCCCCTGGCTCTCAAAAAATAAACTCACTCTTAGAAAAAAAGAGACAGCACCAGGAAACAATGGAATTAAACTAAATCATCTTCTTTTCTCTAAACCTGTAAACAACTATGTAATCTGGCTAAAACACACATCAATACAGATAAGAAAAAGTTCTACTCCAATGCACAACTCACCCAGAGTCTAACTCCCAAAAATTCTGGCACTTTATTAATAAAATTCTGCATCCAGGCAACCCTTCCACCCCAAACCCTACCCCAACAAACTGCCACTCTTCTAAATTCATACCTCATTGAATCTATTCACAAACTCACCCGCACTGTACAGAACAATAAACACACACCTCCTCTCCACATTTCACCAATACTCCCCCTTTCACACTCAACCCCATACTGACATCTTACATCAAATCTCTCCTGCTTAAGCTGAAGCCATGTTCCCCATCTTCTGACAAACTTCCTCTCTCATTCATAAACTAGCCACTCACTCAATAGCCTACCCCATCTCTATCCTGATCTATAGATCTATTCAAGAATCCACCATCCCAAATATATAGAATTCATTCTTTATCACTCCATTACACAAGGGAGGCAACAGCAATGAACCATCCAACTACAGACCTGTTGCTATCCTCTCTCCACTATCTAAACTCCTTTAAAAAATCTATTCACAGACAGCATATTAAGTACCTTCTAGATAATAACCTCCTAACCCCTACACAACATAGCTTCAGATCTCATAACAGTACACCTACTGCCTTAATGTCCTTTACTCAAACTGTTGTCGAAGCCATGGACAAAAATTTACTGATTTCTTGCCTCTTTCTTGACTTTCTAAAGCATTCAATACTGTATCACACTCCAAATGTCTCAATAAACTATCACAACTCAGCTTATCTCCCTCTACTATTAAATGGTTCACTAGCCATCTCACCAATAGACAACAATCAGTAACATGGCAGGCTACCTGCTCCCCTTACTTACCAGTCCAAACTGGGGTGCCTCAAGGCTTGATTCTTGGCACTCTATTCTTTAATATTTTCGCAAACCAACTGCATACTTCCTGTACAGCATCATCCCTTATGCAATATGCAGATGACACTACCCTTATTATCTGTTCTGACAGTTTCTCTAACCTCCTCTCTACTACTCAACATAGCTTCCTATCTGTAGAAAAAGTGGGTAACTGCCAACCAACTAATTCTAAATCCCACAAAAAGAAAGCTTCTATTCTTTTTTCCAAAAACCCTCTCTAACCTCAAAACAACCTTCACCATTTCTTCTCTTAACAATACCAACATACAACCTGACCCACATACTAAACTTCTTGGTGTTATTATTGATGACAAATCAAAATTTGATATCCATATTCAGCACTGTATCAAAAACTCACCCTACTCTACAGACATAAAAAATACCTAGCCCCTGACTCTAGGCAGAAACTAGCTAAGGCCTTCCTCCTTCCATGTCTACTTTATGTCTCCCCCATCTTTTCACATCTACAATCTACCCTTTTGGCGAAACTCTGTCAGTCATACCGTAGTGTTGCAAAATTTGCTAGTAGCAAACCCTATAAATCTCATCACTGCCATGCACTAAAATAACTCCAGTGGCTTCACTTCTCCCAGCACCTGCTTCCCAGCTGCAAATGACTCATACTGTGCTCTTAAAATCCCTTTCCTGTCCTGCTCTATCCTCACTAATATCACATTATACTGCTCCCAGAACTCTCCACAGGTCTGACCAGCTCCTTCTGGACACATATGAACCAAACAAAAACATTGGCAAACTTCTTTACAAATATCGTATTTCCCATTCATGGAACAAACTCCCCCTTAACATCCGAATCATTTTTAGCATAAATCTCTTTAAATCTGGACTTAAAACTTTTCTCCTAAATGCCAATACCTGTCACTGCAATGATCCCACTTAAATCCAACCTTACCACCTTTCTAACTCTCGCACTTTTAACGCATGCCTATTCCAAGTGTCCTATCTCATTTGCATATTTTTCTCTTTTTTTTGATTAAAAAAAAAAATCTAACTTTTGTACTGCATGTTATGCACATTATTGTAATGTTTATGTAAACTTCATTCTCAGGCCTTTTGTAAATTTCTAATGTTCTCATGTAAAGCACATTATTGTAATGTTTGCATAAAACTTCATTGTCAGATGTTTTTATTTTTTGTAACTTTGTAATAACTGTCTGGAGCTTTTCTCCTCGGGTCTCCACTGAAAATGGACGACTGGCCCAGTTGGACTAACCCAGTTAACAAATGGCAATTAAATAAATTATTAATTAATTAAATAAATAAAAATAAGGCCCCAAAAGTGGTAAAGAAACAGACTTGCCATTTTCTTGTATCTTTCCTTTTCTTTATTTTTTTTTTATTTTCAAATCCATTCTTAAAAAGTTGAAGAACAGGGTGTCTCTTGGCAGTTTTTATTTGTCTATACTTCTGTGATATATAGAATGTCACCATTCCCCCTCTGTTTAACAGTTATAGCAGTTCTCTGTTTCTTCCTAGATGTCTACAATTATGTAGTGCCAAAGTCTTATTCCTCTCTGCTCATGTATCTATTTAGTTGAGTGTCTGTTTTACTGGTTGTTTGTTCTTGTATTTTCTGCTTGCACTTTCCCTTCTTTCTGCCATTTGCTTGCTTATTTCTGCTTCTGCTGTGTTTGCTCTCACTTCCAACACATATTATCGTATTCGCTTTACTAGATATTTTCTGTCCTTCCCTCCACCTTCTGTTGTTCTCTTTTTGCCCAAACCCAGTGTGCCCGTGTATGGAGTTTAAGGCCTTCCAACAGGTTGCACAGTTACCGATCGTTCTTTCTTGCTTTGGTCCTTGCACTGTGCATTCTGCTAAGATTTAACTACTTTTGTATAATTTTCTAGCCACAATAGCTTAGGATGCATGTAGTCTCTCAAGACAAATGACCTTCATTTTGCATACAACTACTGTCTCCTTGATCTTCTTCTTTGGTCTTCATCAATGTATGTTTGCCCAAGTCACCAGTACCCGTGTGTAAAAAGTGAGGGGATGTCTACATTCCTTTAAGAACCATGAGCTAAAGTAATAACTGTTTGCCAACAAGTAGACTGATTTCTACCTAAATAAACTTACTCAGATCCTTAGAGTTTTAAGGAAAGCCATAATTAAAATCAATGCTCAGGTGTATAATTTTTCACAAAATAATACTCAAACACCTCATCCAGATGTTGGTAACCCCCCTTCCGCTATGAGCACATCCTTCACACTTATCCAGATGTTGGTTTACCATCTGTCTTATCTATGTTTTTGAGCAATTTTAAACAAATAAGTAAAGGCCATGGTGACTGCAATGGTATGCCTATATGCATGGATCACTCCTGTGAGGCTGCCATTTAATCTTTTCATTGTATCTTACCAATGGAAGCTTGAATTGTCTTAAGTTATCATACCTGTGGGAAGTTCTTTTAAACTGTGTGCTCTTTCAGTGACAGGAATTATAGGAATAATAGGAATTTCAAAACTATTGTCTCTTGTGACAAGACATCATGACTGTATCTCCCCTGTAAAGCAGGCCTAGGCCAGATAAGCCTGGGGTGAATTTATGAGTACCCATCCGATTATCCAGGTCATGCCTGAAGGAAGATAATGTATCACACTACTTTATCTACAATGCAAGTCTCTTCCAGAGATGTGCACTGAATCTGTCCCGCCACTTTGTTTTATTAATCTGCGGAATTAGATTTAATTCCCTTGTTCTAGTATTTCTAGGACTGTTTGATTTGTGAAGGTACAAGAGATCCTGGACTACTGATTCCTTGATTGTCAAAAAGGCAAGGCACAGGTTTCTTGTGAGGAGCCTATAAAATTTGAAATAGAGCAGTATTTCTAGTCTTTTCTGTTAGTTTAGAGATTTTAAGCATGTGTACTTTGTTGTTAGGAACCCCTGTGGTCTTTCCAACTGTTTATATGTCTGCTGAGATATAACCCAAAGGGGGCATTGTATTCTACAATGGGGTCTGATCAATACTAAATGCAAGGGGACAATAACATCTTAAGAAGCATCTTAATATCTGTGTGATATTTCTTTGCCAATCAGCTACACCAGGTAGGTTTTCCTGACATCCACTGCTACACAGTGATCAGATGATAGAGATTTATCTACCCCAAAGTTCCCAGTCTCTACATTTTCATTTTGAAGATGGGTAGTCAATGCTATATGTTGGTATGGGATGGCTTGCCTGCCATATACAAAAGCATTGTATTTTTAGCATTTTATTTAAGCTTATTTTCAATACTCCACGCTCTTATAAGTGCAAGTTCCTGCTACAAATGGGGATATATATATTAAAATGACTCCCAGTTTGCAATAATTCACAGACTTACTTAGGTTTTGTTTTTTTTTTTTTTGTAAACATCTTTATTGAATTTTCACTTGTTTTTTTTTCATTCTGTAGATCACAGAAATAAATATCAAACAAAAAGTTATCCCAGCACTGTGGTCCGCGGGACACCATTGCTCCCATTCATGCTCTCTGACACTGCTCTTACCACATGCCCCTTGTGGAGTCTATGTTTTTGACAGTTATCTATTAATTTTAACAAGTAAGGGTCTCATTACAATGCACTTAGTTAACTAATTAATGCTAGCATGGGGGATGAGAGGCAACTTTATCATACTATTCACAAATCCACTCTCTTCACTGACAGCCATGCTAAAATTCTAGGATTAGTTATTTAGACCACTAAGATTGTATCTTTATTTAATGCTGGTCAGGAATTCAAGGCAATGTTACATCTTTTTCCCGATATATTTTTTAAAAGGAGAGAATATAGGCTACACTTACTCTTATATCATGACACTCATAGGTGGCAACAATTAGCATTGCCTTTCTTTTCAGATTCTCTACTCTTGCATTTTTGAATCTAATTTTTTATTAGATTTTCTGCAAGAAGAAGCTACAAAACAACTGATAATAGAACATTAACAGTGCATCACAACAGTACCAAATTCACAGAACTAAGTGAAATGAATGCATCATAGATATAACCTAACTTTCCCAGCAGAATACACTACAAGCTTGACAACAGATGCATTTTTCGAGAGAAGACCCCTTTAACCACCCATGATATGTAAGAAAAACATCCATTGCTAAGGGACTGCATGCAGGGGTTCACCATTTTTAAAAGAATGTACTACATGACCCATGTGTTGCCTATCATTGCTGGAACCTGTGTCTAACAGAGCTATTTTCAAACTATCTGGAAATATACAGAGCTAAGTATATATTTTTTTTGGTTCTTCAGAATTGTGTACTGTAAATTGTTGCTGGACTAATTTTATTCAGAGTTGTGCACTATTTTGATTCACTGTATAGTTTTTCAGATCTCTGCTGAAAGTGTTTTGTTCCACCTCCCCAATTTTCTGCTGTGTCTTAAGTTGGTATAACTGTTTTTTACAGTTTGTGTCATCTGACTATCTGAAGGATTACTTGCATAAAAATAGGCCCTGTTAGTTAATAGCCTGCATATCATTGCTGGAACCTGTGTCTAATAAAGCTCTTTTCAAACTATCTGGAAATATACAGAGCTAAGTATATTTTTTTGGTTCTTCAGAATGGTGTACTGTAAATTGTTGCTGGACTCACTTTATTCATAATTGTGCAGTTATTTTTGATTCACTGTATAGTTTTTCAGATCTCTGCTGAAAGTGTTTTGTCCCACCCACCCTCCTTATTTTTGGTTTGTTGTTTAAATTTGGTGGCTTTTGCAGTTGCCCTCCCCACTGTAGATTTGATCTGGGACACTCCCCCTAGTCCCATCTCTTTACCACATTCTATCTAATACTCTCCTTCTGCACTTGTTTTAGTCATTTTTTAATTTAATTGCACTGTGTTTGGTCTAATATTGCTACATACTCAAGTGTGCTAGCTTGCACTGCATTTGAATTGTTTTACTGCTGTTTTAGCTACTTTTCTGTAAAAAAACAACAAAAAAACTGTAAGCCTGTTTCCTACCTTTCCTGTAACTAGTGAAGTCCAGATACAGATTTCCTGTATCCAGGACTGTATGTAAGCTTCTGAGCCTCCCCAGGCCTTTCTGTGTTGGAGGGAAGCCTTCTAGCTTGTCAGTGGGAGTGGTAAGCACTAGATAACCTGTCTACCACATAAGGAGTAGTTCTGGCCCAGAAATTGTAGTTAATGGCCGTCTGGTCAATCTTTTCCATCTCTCTCAACTTTCTGATTTGAAAGCCCGCATTTGCACTTGTTTCTTTCCTGTAACTAGTCCAGTGCAGATATAGAATCTTAGTTTTAGCACTTGAATTTGCTTATTCGTGCTCTGTACTTGTTCAGAACTTATTGTAAGCACTAAATAAGCTTCTAGTTACTATAGCACTCAACCTTCCTCATTATCTAGAGGAAAACAGTTTTTGCACTTACTTTCCTCACTTGCTTAGAGAAAAACAGAAAAACAGCTCTTGTACTCACTTTCCTCACTTATCTAGAGGAAAATAGTTTTTTATTCAGGCATGTCCAAGGGTCAGCTCCCATTGTTCTCTCCTGCCTATCTCATGTACACAGACAACCATCTCCTCCTACCACCCAACATTACAACCTGTGAAAGGTGCACTTATCTAGCCAAACTGGAGGTAAAGCTCTCTCCAAAGCAAGACTGGACTTGACATTCAATAGGAGAAGGTAAACACTTGCACCACACCACACATCACATAGTCTCACTAAATCTACACCACCAAAATCCACACCTAGAAACACAAAAACATTTGCGGAGGCTCTCAATAATCTTCCCAAGCAACAGAGACCTCCAAAGTAGAAACACAAGAAACTTCCACCCCCCCAAAACAACCCAAATGACACATAGCCCACAGACTCAGTGTGCCACTCAACCACAGCCAATAAGGCAAAACAACATATCCAATGCACTAATCATAGGTGATTCTATAGTCAGGCACACTGATATCCCACTCACCAGGCTAAACAAGGAGAAGGTTACTGTCAGCTGCCTGTCGGGTGCCAGGATCCACCACATAACCCACCCACTCAGGTCACTCCACAGCAAGTACAAATATGACTCTGTCATTGTCCATGTTGGTGTGAACGACCTGAGATGTACCTCACTGGACTACACGAAAAGAGAAATGGAAGAGCTGTCTGATCTTGTAGCCCAGACAGGTATGACCCTAGCCCTGAGTAGCATTCTGCCATCGCCCATAATGATATGGCAGTACAAGGACAAAATAATTGACTTCAACAATTGGCTAAGCTTCTGGTGTCATTCTAAGGGGATCCAGTATCTGTCTGCTTGGGATGACATGGTTGACAGACCACGAGGCTTTGCCAGAGATTGCCTGCACCTGTCGCCTCCAGGATTCTGGATACTGGCTAAGGCTCTTGCCGCCCCTATAGTGCCTTTTTTAGGCAAGGTTCAAATGACAAATTCACCACCATAACAGGAACAGGCAAGCGGAAAACTGGGGGTAATGCTACTCAATGCTAGAAGTCCAAATCTCAAAATGCACCCACTCGAGGCACTCCTTAAAATGGAGAACATCAATATCTGTGCAGTGACTGAGACCTGGTTCAAGGCTCCAGAGAGCACCACTGCACTACTATAACTCATACCACACTTTTCGGTCATGTAACATGAACTGGAACACCAAAGGCAGAGGTGTGTCCATATTCATTAAGGAAAACCACATCTCCAGGCTAGTTGCTCAACATAATGCATCCTAGGTTATTCAAGTGCAACTAACTCTGGGCAAAACTGCAATGCAAATTGTAGCTTGCTACAGATCCACCACCATGCCCCAGGATTCCCAGTCCTCTTTACTTGATGTACTGGAAAATATTAGGGGTTAACCAAACACCCCAATAATGGGCGATTCCAACTACCCCACTATTAACTGAGAAAACTACTCGTGTACCATCTCCTTCACACAATGCTTTCTGGAATTCATAAACTACAATGCCCTGGATCAACTTATCCACATCCCCACCAGGGGCAACAATATCCTAGACTTAGTCATTACCACCATGAGTGACCGGTGTTCCACACCTGAAGTCAACTCCTCGTTGGTCTGATCTGACCATAAGCTAATCACCCTTGATATCCACATCCCGCCCCCACCCCCCCATTAAGGAAACCATGGTAAAAGATTTCTCCAAAGCCAACTTCATGCTTCTTAAGACAGAAGTAGTGAACTTCATGACACTCATGCAGATGGAGAATACAGTTACGACTGCTGAATCCTACAGAAATGCACTCTATAAGCACTTACACGAGTGCATGGATCGTGCTATCCCAAACAGAACCAAGATGATATCCTCCAAAAAAAGGAAGCCAATCTGGTGGTCCCCTGTCATAAACAAACTGTACAACAGAAGGAAGAAATTGTTGCAAAAGACAGTAAAATCCCATGAGTGGAGGAGCTCCCTGGTCAGCCTCAGTAAGAAGCTGAGATCCCTTATAAGATCCTCCAAAACTAGCTGCAAAAACAAAATTGCCACTGAGTCTAAGGACAACCACAAAGCATTCTATAGCTATTTCAAGAATCTCAATGGCAACACCCAGATCTGCTCTGAGTTACAGCACAATGGCACAAAAATTACAGAACCAACTGATATTGCCACCCCCCCTCACCCCCTAAAGGGCCCATATCTATACAGGAAAAATGCAGAATCCCTGTAATCACAGCTACACAGGTAAAAGCTGCACTCTCTAAAGCCAAAAATAGAGCATCCATGGGACTGGACAACATCCCAGGCTGTATTTTACACGGACTTCAGAACGAACTGGCTCCCCACCTAAGCAACATGTTCATTCATAGCCTCACATCAGGCTTTGTGCTCATTGAATGGCATACAGCAACAGTTATCCCACTCCACAAAGGGGGCTCCACCACTGATCCCAGGAACTATCGCCTTATTAGCCTGACAAACCTGGTCTGCAAGGCCATGGAACGTATCATCATGGAACTCATAAGCAAAGATATTGGTAACCTCCAAACTCTGGATCCCACCCAGTTCAGGGTTGTGAAAGGCAGAGCATGCCTCCTGAACTTGATCGACTTCTTTGAGGCAGTTACCAAGGCAGTGGATGAAGGTAAGGTGGTTCACACAGCCTATCTTGGCCTCGCCAAGGCTTTTGACACCATCCCCCATTCTGGAATTATAGCTAAACTCACTGAATAGGTATAAATCCCTACGTCACAAGATGGGTTGCCAACTGGCTAACTGACAGAACGCACACTGTAAAAGTTGCACACTCCAAATCTGACCTCAAACCATTGACAAGTGGAGTACCACAAGGTACAGTCCTGGGACTTCTCCTGTTTGGTATTTACTTCTCTGAAGTACAGACTAACACAGAAGACCTCTGGCTAATGAAGTTTGCAGATGACTGCAAGCTAGGAACCATAGTCGAGTCCCCAAATGATGTGGAAATCCTACAGAAGGGCCTCGCTGAGACAGATGCCTAGTGTCAGAGCCATGGCTTCAAGCTCAATGCCAAAAAGTGCATTGTCATCCCTTTTGGCAAAAACTCTGTACCCATGAACTACTACATAGTCAGCAGTTTACTTAACACTGAATGTGTGATAAGAGACCTTGGGACCCAGGTGGACAGTAGTCTGTCCTTTGATAGTCACATCACCACAGTAGTCAGGAAGTCCTTCTATGTAGCACACCTCATCATAAAAGGGTTCTCATCCAGGAAAAAAGAGGTCATTGTTCCCCTCTACTCAACACTCATTAGACCCATTACAGAGTACAATGTCCCTTTTTGAATGTACCTCACAGGACATCTGCAGCAGCTGGAAAGGCCACTGAAATACCTCACAAAGAGGGTTTCTGACCTCAAAAAGATGCCCTACACTGACCATCTCAAAAAACTCCAGCTTTACTCCATAGCATATCACCTACTCCAAGGTGATCTCTGCCTAACATATAAAGCTATGTCAAACCCAGAGCTGTTGGACATGCTACACCTAAAGAAATCCCAATCCCTCCAAGCTACATGCTCTGGGGACCTAAACCTTGTCACCACAATAAACAGGACATGCTGGAGGTATAGATTCCTGTCCCAGAGACTTCCCATACTCTGGAACAGGCTACCCATCTATGTCAAGCAAAGTTCTTCATTAGCACTCTTTAAGAAAAATCTTGATGAGTGGATGGGAAATAGGAAAAACACCTAAGGGATCACTTCTGTGTCTCTGCTCGACAGTGGCACAGGAAAATAAATTTCTTGGGTGGGTAAGCCAGGGAACCTTGTTGGCTAGGCTTATGTAGGCCCTCAAGCTGATAGCCTAGTACCTACATATGAACCTATGAACTTAAAACATTTATCAAATTACACAGGAGAAGATGACAGCATACTTTTCCTGTA
Source organism: Protopterus annectens (assembly GCF_019279795.1). Lineage (NCBI taxonomy): Eukaryota > Metazoa > Chordata > Ceratodontiformes > Protopteridae > Protopterus > Protopterus annectens. The sequence continues at coordinate 430,069,268 of NC_056732.1, read as the reverse complement.
ACTTCCCCATGTTAACTTCACCATACTGGCCAATACCCAAACAATTTCAAGTTGGGTTTTATACCTGTGACCTTTCGATTGTCTCATACCAAAGATCCAAAATTTCCAGTCCAGAGGGAAATGTATATCCAAAAGACCCCTTACCCTTTGAGTCAAAAGAGCTTAGTGAGCCTGCATTATTGGGCACTCTCATAGCATACAAACATTATTCTCATCTTCCTGACCACACCACTACCAAGAGGAATCTTCCCTCAACCCCTCCGGTACTGCCTGCAAGGTGCATAATACCATCTAATCATGAGTCAAAGCTGTTAACCTTGATACTTTGGCCATCTATTTAACTGCTGTAGGACATCCCAGGAATACTTCCACTCCTGTGGAGAAAACTTAAACTGTTCATGGTTTCTCCATTGATTTGAAATTAGCCTCTTAGTAGCCATTGCCATTAGTCTCCATGAATCCCTATATATCATTCTGATCCAACCCCAACCAGCCCAATCCAATTTTCACTTTATCCATGGCAGAACTCTATCACTTCTGAAGATGCAGTCTTCTTAAGCCAAATCAGCCCTAACTGAAAGTAGCCAAGCCAGTCACAAGCTCCAGTTGAAAATCTCCTTTATATTTCCTGAAAACGTTGCATTGAGGATCCCATTTATGTACCCCAAGGTTCACCCATCTGAGCTGAGATTCCTTGCTAACAGTTTACCATGCTATGAGATGATGCTAAATAAAGTTTGTAGATTCTTACCTCATCTAAGCACAATAAGTTTCAAATTCGCTCAATATAGGTGGATTAATCATTTGTAAGTTAGAGGAAAGAAAGTACCTTACAAAAAGATCCCAGAATTGATATATTATCTCTGCATGGCACAAAGAGTAGCAGTGAGATGGGACACCAAAGCATAAGTTGAAAAATGAGGAATCCCCCATCCTATATAAAAATGAGGAAGACAGCAACATATTTCGAGACTCTCCTTCTAGATTCTGCTGGCACAGCAATGTCTACTAAAGTCTGAACCCTATCCACTTGAGGATGGTCCAGAGAAACTGGAAAATTCCTAAACACATAGAAAGCATGGGAACGAAGCATAATCCATACTGTCTTGGCTTTACCCATCAGAGTTCTAACATTATTTAATTTGTACAATAATCCTGTGGCTTTATCCAATAAAGTTAGCAAACTGGGAATAATGGTTTCTATCAGAGTAGGTCTTATTACCAGATCTAGATATTTAGCCTTGGATATGTGTAAGATGCCCTCTGTTTTAAATGTGTAACTCTTTCTCTGACACCATAACACAACTGCTTTGCTGAGATTACACAAAAGCCCAGAAGGGCAGACCAGGAAACACCCAAAACCTTCTCAGAAACTGTGGGTAAGTTAGGATGCAATAGGATTCAGTCATCTGCAAACATAAGAATAGCTTGATAAAAAACATCCACAGTTGATGGAACATCCAGTATGTCCCTCACATGATATGCCAACTCTTCCATAACTAAAAGAAAAAGACTTGGTGAAAGGTGACATTCCTGCCTTGTGCCCCAAATGATTGGGCATACCTGAAAATGTTTCCCATTGACCTTTACCCTAAAGGAGTGTCCTTGATACAGCTGCCAGAGTCACCATGTAAACCATGACCCAATGTTCATATATCTGAGGACAGTCAACAAAAAAATCCCAATTTACGGTGCTAAAAGTCTTTTCTAAACAAAGAGAACAACCCTCACCTTCTTCTCCACTCCACCATATCTATGTAAAAACAAGGACACTATCTACAGAATGTAATGATCGCCAAATAAATCTGACCAGGCCTTGCTGCTGGATGGGCTGGATGTCTCAAGAATTTAAAATAACTTTAAGTCTTCTTAGAACTCCTAGGCTCCTGTTTAGTCCAGCTATTAAGGGTGTCTTCTTCATCACGTTTCAATGATTTTGTCACAGAGGAGGTGGAAGCATGCTGTGATGCGGCAGATTTCCCGTGCTTCAGCTAATACTGTCTCTGTGCTGATGAATAACATGAGTAGGAATGCTCACATGTCACTGTAGCAGCAGACTCTAAGCTTTTTCTTGTGTTTGCAAGCAGCAGGTGATTTATGTGGAGAAAATGGATGTTGCTGCTTACTACTTCAGACTCCCTCTCCATCTCCTAGGCATTCCAGTGTCCTTCATCATCATCATCACCACCAACAGAGTCTAACTGAGCCTTAACATCCAGTAGAAACTCAGTGGTGTCTTGCACCACACACAGAGTAACATTTCACCCCCCCCACACACACACACTTTTCCACCACACGGAGTGATGGAAGCCTTAGGGGAACCCTATAAGCCAGATTGAAGCCCTCCTTGTACAGCAAGAAATCCTACCTCAACTTAAAAAGATGCTGTGAATTGTAAGTATTCAATTATACAGTATGTTTACTCCAATGTACCCCATCTGTGTGTCTTCTGCTATGCTGAAGTAACCAATACCGCATTCTAGATGAATGTATAGCTCTCAGTAGATTTCTGTCAACTGTTCTGGGTTTGCAAGGAGTGCCCACAGGATGAATTCTTTTAATAGTGGCATTTAAGTATGAGGCAGGCCAATAAGCTTACAGAAACTGTGCTCAACAAGCTATGTGACGTAATGGTCTTCAATGCACTGGGCACCCCCACTTTTTATACCTTACCTCTCCGCCTGTTTTCAAGAACACCAGTTTTACTGTTGTTGACTGCAAGTATCATAGCCACTTTTTCTTCCTTCTTCGTTAAAGAAGTTATTGACTCCTTGAGCACTGCCAGACTTGACTTGAGTGATTCCACTCTTATCTCAAGTGCTTGCATCTGAGTTGCCTGCTGCACATGAGTAATCTATGTTTCAGTGCTGCATATGAGTGATCTCTGTTTCAGTGCTGATTAGCATCAGTTACTGGAAGAGCAAGAGAAGATTTTCATCCGTAAATGCTGTCCTGAAGTACGAGATTCATTTTTCTGCTTCTGCCATCATATTATATGTAACTCCTTTAGTAAGGAATTGATTTCAGGATGTTAGCACTTAATAAAAAAACATCGAATAGCCTGAGGTAAGCAGAAGATCTCAGATTATTTGGCCATCTTTTTCAGGCCAGCCACATCCCCCTTTCTACTCATTGTATTTTTTAAAAAAGTCTTTGAAACAATACCTATGATCAGAAATCAATGGGGGCATCTAAAGTGTTGTAATCACCTTTCTTTGCTTACTACTATTGCATCTCTGCCCATCAGTTCCAGGATCCAAGTTATTAAAAAGGTATTTCGTGATGATTTGCAGCTTGTAAGTCTTTGGTGATGGTGTTGACCTCACAAACCTTGTCAGACATTGCAAACTTTTCCCTGTTTAGATTGCATTTTGATCAAGGCATGCAGCTCTTACATATTCTTAAATGTGTAATGTTACTTTCCCAACTAATATTTATTAAATGTGTAACATTACATCCCCATAACTAATATTTATTAGTCAGGAACTATTCAGGCTACATTTACTGGGTGTACCCTATTACAGAGTTACTACCAACAAAGAGACATACTTTCACATTGACATAATCCAAACCTGGTATATCAGTACGGACTGGACCCATTACTACCTCCGGCAGATCTTTGCTTCTCCCTGTACTGCTGTTATGTCTACATCTTTTATGATGTCCTATGCAGCAAGGACTGGCCCCCTTTATCACTTAATGTACTCAGTTTTAGTCAGTAGTCAGCAGGTGCAGTAAAATCAAAGTTTGCTAAAACATATTTGTCTATTGTTGTTTCACTTTGTGTCTTGAACCAACATCAATCTTGCATGAATTCCCTGCTGTGACATGAAAATCTTCTGTGTGCTGATGTCTATATTAATAATTTCATGATATACTTTTTGGGAGTTCAACCTTCATGTCATTGATTTATAGCAGGCATTCCCTAGTCCTCAGGAACCCCTAATATCCCTTTAACTTATTTAAGAATTATTCCAGTTGCTGTTGCTTGTTCTTTATTTTTTCCTCTCAATATTTATGCGTGAATAATAGCTAGCATTTTGCATTTTTAGTTGTTTTATTAAGTACTTCATTTAGATCTCTTGTTGGAGGCACTACTATTATTTTTTTCAATGAAAATGGCCTTTTTTCATGTTGCATGAGGACTGAACAGAATTATTTGATTGATAAGACTAGTATCTGATAGAAGTTTTTGCACTGGTATCTCTGTCTAGAGCACAGCTTCTCAAACTCTGTGCCACCTTAGGACTTCACTAGGGGTCTACAGTGAAACATCATATTCTCCTTAGCAGATATGCCAAGCATTGCAGTACAAATATCAAAATTTCACACACACTCTTATTAAGAAATTGCTGGACAAATGATAATTTTTTTGCCAGAGAATTGTATTTATCTGTATCCCTGACATCTTGCATCTACCACTGCATCTGTGATGTCTGCACATACTACTTCTAAGATTATATCTACACAGAGAAATGATAAAAGTGCTTAAAAAAAAAACTTCCTCCCTGAGTTGCATGACATCAGAACAAACTCCAGCTCATGCGAAAAAGAATACTGTGAGTTGTTAAGATATCAGCAACTTGCAGAGGTGGTTTAACAGATGCACCATATTAGGATGTTTCAAAGGAGCATATGATAAACACAATTGCTCTTTTCCACAATCCACAGAAAAAAAAAATCATCAAGCCTTCCCTGTATATTAAAATGTAATTTGGTCCACCATAAAAAAGGAAGAAACAATGTGCTATATTTCACACTTTTTGACTGAAGATTCCTATGACAAACACTGTTGAATAACCAAGGTCTAGCCTATTACATTACTTATTCTACTGCACACAGAATGCAAAATTCATCAAATAGTATCCTTTGGAATTTACAATAACCAAAAAATGACAATAGTCGACATTTAAACTGTATAATATTTCCAGACCTGCGTGGGCCTCCATGAAAACAGGGCTGGGCCTCCTCAGGAAGGATAACCACAACATTTTAGCTATCTATATATATATATATATATATATATATATATATATATATATATATAAAATTATGCTGAGCTGTAACATGGCCATATTATCAACCTTCCTGCAAATGGGCACTAGGTTCTATATTTTGATTCACTTCTCAGTCTATGCAGAACAGATATGTGGACTTCATTAAACAAAAATGGAATTGTGATGGAAAAGAGAGAGTGAAAGAGAGAGTTGACTGAGAACACATGTTTTGGGTATGTAATGAACTGACAGATTTTTAAAAAATTCCCTACAAAGTACTTTGCCAGAACTGATGAGGGAGCACATGGTTGTAACTAAAGAAATTATTCTTTTAAGCTGGGATATGGAATCTGAGTTCCACAGACATAGTAAGGCCATGGTAAAAATAATTTTATTGGATGCCAAAAAAAGGAATTACTAGAAAATAAAAATCAAATTGTAAACTGACTGTATCTGATGCATTGGCTATTTTAAATGAGATAAAAAAATGGAGGTTGGATCTTTAGAAAAGGAGAGAACAAATGATATGGAATAAATGGAGATTGTGGAAAGGATACATGCAGAGTAATATTTAGGAGGTGGAGTGAAATTTAAAGGAAGGCAGAAAACTGAGGCATTTATGGAATGGTAAAGTGAATGAAAATTGTGGAAAAAATATGTATACTGAATGAAAATAATGAAGGGAATGTTAATATGCACCGAGGTCAGATATTAAAATGTCATGTTTAATAAAGATGTTTAAAACAGACTTCAAACCACAAACCCTTGAAATGGCAGGGTTTCATTAAAATGAACAACTTTTTTTTATTTTATTTATTTTTACATTTGTTAACCAGGTTAGTCTGACTGGGCCAAGAGAGTCCTTTTGCAGTGAAGACCTGAGAAGAAAAGCTCCAGGAAAGTAATTAAATAAGAAAAAAAACTAACAATTCAAGTTGTAAGATACTTAACAGTAGTAAAACAGAGAAAGAGGAGTATACAACATGAATAAAATATTTACAAGTACAGTATTATGAGAATGCAGTAGCAATATGTTTGAGAAATCTGGTTAGTACTGAGTTATATACAAGGAATATAGCAATGCCTAAAATAAAAAAAATATACAATTCAGAGTAACATCATGACATAATACACCAAATATATGTTTAACAGCATAGGTACTAACTGCAGAGAGAGTAATATGTATAGACAGTTTAGATAGCAGATACCAGGTAAATATGTTGATTCAGAGAAGAAGAAAAATTCATTAGGTTATTTTCTGACAAGTACAGATCCATGTATGTTGGAAATCAATTTTTAGTTGCTTTTTGAATTCGCCACTTTTGGTAGTGGAGCAAAGGGACAATGGAAGTTTGTTCCATGAGTATGCAATTCAATGACTGTAAAGCATTTTTCCAATATTTTTGTTTGGATTGGTCACCTGAAGTAGGTTTTGTTGTGTGGTTCTGAGGTCACGATTAGGTGTCACAATCATTAAACCACACTCAAAACCAGGTAACCCTGCCTGCAGTATATTAACATCATTAGGGGACTCAATGACTGCTCCCAATTTGCTATTATCAGTGAACTGGTCAGCCACTGGCCATCCAGGTTTGCCTGAACTTCTGAGAAATAAATTCCAAACAGTATGGGGTCCAGCACAGAACCCTGTTGTATGCCACTGATGACTGGTCTTTTGCTAGAGGTTAAGTCACCCACTTTGACAGTATGTGTCCTGTTGGTGAGCCAGACGGCTACCCATCTGGTAATGTAGGAGTTAATTCCCAATTAGAGTTTCTCTATAACACCTGAGTAAGAGATTCTGCCAAATGCCTGGGCAAGGTTAAGATAGGTGGTATGCACTGTCATTCACTCGTCCAGGGCCTTGGTGACTTTCTCAAAGAAGTCAACCATGTTTAACAGGCATGACCTATCTTAAAGGCAGTTTGGTTGTGTTTTCCTTACTATGTTTACAAATATGTCTGTGCTTTAAATCACTTATTCATTATGCATTTGTTTCCTTATTTACTTTGATGAATTCTACTATCTGCTTGATTCACTATATATCCCATTTTCTCCTCTCCATTTTTTTTATTTCAATCATTGTTTAACCATGTAGACTGTTATGACCAAGTGCTTTTCTTCACGTCCAATCAGGAAGGAATATTTGGAGACTTTCTCAGTTACCCAGTATACAAGTGTGAATGTGAAGATGAAACCTGAGAACACAGGATAAGTCTAGTGAGAAGGTTACAGACTGAACAATCTGAGATATTATACTATATATCAGAGCCATGACCAGGAGTTGCTATCATGTCATGTACATGTACCCCAATCTGTCAACTCCAGTCAACACTAAGATTGATCTTAATCACATTTTTATTCCTGTTTATAACTGCTGAATTATATGTACTTATGAGTTGATGCCTCTGTCTTCTGATGCATGTTTTGTAAACTGTAACGTGTGGGGATTTTCCACCCGGGGCTCCGCTGAAAAAGGGCAACCACCCAGATGGACACTCATGGTAAAAAAAATAAATAAATAAATATGATGAGAAACAAAAGAAAGAAAAAAAAGTCTCCAAGTTTAAGAACATTAAATAGAGATATGGCCTCAGATTTGTCTTGCTACTTCCGTCAAACAATGTTCTATTTCCTAGACCACTGGTTCACAGCAGAATAAGCAAACTCCTTGACAGAGCAACAGTGGGCCACAAACGTGAAGCCTTTCAATTATCAGAAGGTGAGAAGGTGATCCTGTTCAGTAAATCTTTTTGAGGATGCATGTAAGTATACTGACACCAGAACACCTTGAGACAAACGTCACTGCAGTCATGTCATCAGCTTTGAGATCTCATATACCAACCATGCAGGTTAAGAAAGAGGTGCTCAACTGTCACTTAATCACCTGGGGATCATTTGGATCATTATAGCTAGATAGATGAGAAAAACCTGACATGAGTGAGGGTCTCTGCAAACACATAGTCTCCTAAAGAATGCCTTCTGTATAACAAAGAGGCCATGGACTTTAGAATCTGAAAGAATACTCATCAAGACCACAGTAGCTGGCGTAATGATGAGAAAATATGGTTAGAAGTAGTCATTACTTGGAAGAGCAGCAATCCCCTGGCTAGCTGATGGGTGCTAATGATGGAAAAGCCATCAGGTTAAAGACAGAGTTGCCATCTATCCATAGCTAGTACGGGTTTCCAGACTTTAATATTTATGAACAGACAAGGTTGGCAACATCTACATCAATCATTGAACTTCTTCTTCTTCTTTCAGCTTTTCCTGGTTAGGGGTCGCCACAGTGGATCACCTGTCCGCTCATGATTGGCAGTGGAGTTTTACAGTGTTGCGTTGCCAGCCCGGCGCCCAACCTTCCACAGAAGGCACACACATGCACACACTCACACCTTGGGCCAATTTAGAGTGCCCAATCCACCTGCAGCATGTCTTTGGGATGTGGGAGGAAACCGGAGCACACGGAGGAAATCCACGCGACCACAGGGAGGACATGCAGACTCCGCACAGAAGACACCCCAGCCGAGGATCAAACCGGAGAACCTGTTGCTGTGAGGCGGCAATGCTAACCACTGCACCACCGTGGCCACCTACATCAATCATTGAACTAAAGGCCTGAATACAGGATTTTGGCAAGGCCGTGGAAACTGACATTTTTTGGCCAAAAATAGGTTGTAGCAAACCATTAGGTGACTCAGGGATAGGAAGTAGGGCATTGTTTAGATCATTATCAGCAAGAGTTAAAAATGCTGACCCTACCTCATGACATTATCAAGAGGTGGAAGAAACACTTTTCAGAACTGAATGTGACAGAAATGCCTACTTTTGAGTGTCAGAAGCATATAGAGGTGTTTGATCCATTTCAATGGATGAAGCAGACTAGTCAAACCAGGCAATGATGTCTTCTTGCCTCTTCATTGTTTGTCTTATATTTAGAGTCACTAAGAAAACAAGGGATTCACAAATTCAAGAATATAACTTGTATAGTAATTAAGAAAAAATTATTTGAAGATATTAATAATTAAGAAAACTTCATTTGTAGATGATAATATTTTGAAGAACTGTGAGTTTGAAAGCGCTTACTGTGTTTTTTTGCTACAAATAAAAGTGAAGTTGTTTTAAGCCGTGGTTGTGGAACTTTTCGTTCTCTACTGTTTGCAATTTTGGAATCATTGGAAAGTTCCAGCTTCATCTTGGTGAGAGGTCGCTTTTTACTTGCAATAATATTTTGTACTCATTAAATCCAGAAAAGTAGATGTTGTGCTACATTTTAAGACAGTTTCACATATTTTCAGGATATAAAATAAATGAAGATAAAGCAAATGTTTTAGTGGTAAACTATATGCACATAAATTGGTTCAACAATACTCATACTTACTGAGACATGGTAAGGTAACACATTTAGGTGTATGGATTAAAAATTATTCTGTTTATAGGTTAGTACTAGGCTAACTGCCCTTGCGAGCCATTTTAAGCCTAGCCAATTATCCCCTGTGAGATTCAAACCCTGCACCTTGTGTTTGTAAGGCAAACACCTCAACCATTAGGCCACCCTCCCAACCCCAACTGTTGTGCCAGTTAAGACTGTGCCATGTCCACTTAAAACACAATTAACCACAAGAGATTCCCATTGCAACCTTCTTAATTGAATATAACCATATTTTCAAAGAATAACTATAAAATGATAGTATATTCAACCAAGATAAAGAACCACCCACCCCAGGTGAGTTTGTCCATGACAAAAAATCTCTTGACACATTTACCCGTAAGAGTACAGCTTCTGTGCCTGCTCATACTCACAAACTCCATCAGAATAACCCTCAAGGTCCAGGAAAGCAAGGGGAAAACAAAAAGAGGAGAAACTCTGCCCCGTATTGACTAACCAGGTACCTCACCCTTTTCTCCCTTTCCTGGCCAAACCTGTAACCTAAAGGAAAGCAAAGGTTAAATTGAAGTCTTCCCCATTTTCCCGTACCTGTTTTTTTTAAATAAACACAGATTGTAAGAGCTATTGAATAAACAAGGCAAAATTCAAACTAAAAAAGTCATAACTATCATCAGATAAATGCACACCATCCCTTCAGAACCAAAGTGGATCTTTGTCCTACACCTCCCAGTGGTCAGCTACATGAAATCCCAATACTGGAGCTACCTGTTCAATTCTGCACCATCTCTGTCACTTGACTTGAAGTCAAATTGAATCAACAAAGTCTCTGGATGATGACCAGCCAGCAAATGATGGCCCCATACATATAATGTGAGCCAAAAGCAATATCTTAAAAACTTCAGGCAAAAGCAGCTTAGGCAGAAGTCCAATATTGTTGCCCCCTAAGTGAAACAATATCAAAAGTAGAATCCCAGCC